>NC_141030.1:16095000-16097500 GCF_052040795.2 Danio rerio
CTTTCACCCTCAGCCTTCTGTTCCATCACCGGATTATCACTTTACTAAAACCAATGGAAATCCCAATTAGTTAGATGTAGGTGAATTACAGTGTTGAATTTATTTTATTATTTTTTCATTTCTTTCCTTCTCTCTTTGAAGATTTTAACATGCAGAGGCTAGAGAACCTTCTTCAGGAATCTGAGACCATCACTCTTGAAGATCCTCCTGAAGACACCATCCTGCAGTCTCCATTGTCCATTTGGGGACAAAGAAAAAAAGAGGTCCAGCAGTGTTGGCAAGAGGCGAGGCCACAAAACCTTGCCAACTTGTTGTCGGCTGAAAGGATTCCCACGATGACATGTAGTCACTGTCATGTGAGAGAAGCAATTATCCGTTGTAGGGAATGTTTGCCATCAGAGTGGTTTTGTGAATGTTGTGACACATTAATACACAAACACCACATTTTGCACAGTAGGCAAACCACAATCAGTGGCTTTTTTAAATACATCCCTCCAACGGAATTTGTCAAACTCCGTGACAGTAACTACATCATCTGTGAACAAGGTTTGTGATGATTTGCATCCCCCCCAACAGACATCATCTTAAATTATGCATTGTACTTTTATTGCATTGTACAATTATTACATGTTAATCATTACAACTTAATTGTTCTTTGCTTTCACAGATTGTTTGCTACCAACAGCCTTGCCTCAGATAATTTGTTCCTGTAATAATGCTGATGTTGCTGTATCTGTTGGAAGATCTATCATTCTGGTTTGCATAAATGGTAGGATTGTTTAAAAAATATTATTTATCTAACACATTACTTCCATGTAATCTATTTGTCTTTCATGTGCTCCCAGGCCGTTATAACCTTCACACACCATTGCTGACATGCAAACATTGCAATGAGCAATGGACTCCAGGGGTCATTGACTTCGAAAGGAGTGGTTATTGGCCTGCTACCATGCAAGCCCAGACCCTATTCCACCAAGATCTATTTAATTCGTTTGAGGCTATGAAGACAGCAGCTCCAGGAATGTCAGTGAAAGCATTCACAGCACTGCTAGATCAGAGAACAAAGCAGTTTGGAAGAGTGAGTAAAAATTGGAATCTGAAAGATCATTATGTTAATTAGTGTGATTCTGATATAACCTGATATGAAATTCAAGGTTCACAACTGGCTATAGTATTTAAGGCTACTGAAATTAAACAAAATGAAGGTCAAATAAGACAACATGGTAATATGCAGTTTTCTTGGATTTGTGAGTGCACTAACAGATTTGTGATTTTGGATGTTATTGTCATTGTATACTGCAACTTGTGTATTTTAGACTGGCAAAGTGAATACGGATGCTTTTCAGAGAAGCTTTTTGCAATATGTGTACTGCAACTCTGAACAGAACCAACTACTGGGAAAGGAGCCATTTCTCTGTCCAGCCTGTAGCCCTGAAATGGTGGCTGTTTCAGTGGATGGTAACCGAAAACTCTACAGGTTCCAAAAAACAAACCAGTGAGTGTTGTATGCACATTAAAAACAGACTATGCAGTACATGTATGTACTTGCTACTAACATTATCATTGTGATATAGCTTTAATGTATCTAAAATAAAGCTGTTGATACTGTAGCTGCTGAATATAAATTTAAAAATTAAATTATTTATAGGTTACACATCTACTAATAATTTATTTTCTTATAGGAGTCAAGAGCCAGGGTTTTTTGAAGGAGTTTTTTTAGCCCAAGACTCCATGGTGTCTAATTTTGTTGAGGAAGTCCGTGGTGCAGTCAAGAGTGTAAGTTTTTTCAATCCGGCTGATAAACAGATATCTTTGCCTTATTTTATAAATAATTAGATGTAAAGTAGGAAATACTGTAGCCTTCTTACTTGGGTGAGGGAGCCTTTATTAAGGTGTTATGAGTAATTCAGAATAACCTGTGTTATGAATATCGGGCTTGACTATATATTCAGACTCAATATACATACATACATAAATATATATATATATATATATATATATATATATATATATATATATATAGCGAGAGAGAGATTAGGCTTATGACATTATGATATACTCTAATATTAAAAAGGGTTACTTTAACAGGTATAATAACCAAAAAATACTTGGTGTATTGCTTTATTGTCAGTACATGTTTAGTTTAAAAAAAAATTCAAACAAATAAAGATTTTAAAAGGATTTTACAGTACAATATATAATACTTTACAATTAAGTCTCATTAGTAATTTTGAAAATTGAGGAAAACAGATTTATTAGTACTATGTTAAAATTAGTCTAAGAAACTGAATTCTATCAGTTATTAACTTAATATAAAAACATGATTATGACTTTTGAGTTATGTTTTTGAGTTATCTAAAGTAATGTATTATTAGTAAGTAACTAAGAAATTAACATCACCTAAGATAACATTGACACTAAATTAACTAATGTTAAATGAAGCCTTACTTTACAAAGTTATTGAACAAAAGGACTTTATATAGTCACAATGTTCATTTTG
>NC_141030.1:20457500-20600000 GCF_052040795.2 Danio rerio
AATCCATGTTTTGAGAAAATGCACCAAAATAAGGTATCCATACCTCATTGCCATGTACTAAAGCCATCAGATTTGATTTTTATTTGTTGCCTTTTTACCCACTCATAGGCTGCATAACATGGGTTTGTTGAGTCGACTGTTCCATCATACAAGTGTGGCAAAATAAGAGGGAAGGGAAAATCCAAACACAATAGCCAAAAGGACTATTTGAACACACCGTAATACCAGGTGGTAATGTATCTTACTTAAAATGCATGTAAATATCAGCTGGATACAGAGGAATGTTGCAGTTATGATTGAATGGATTAATGGATTAAAAAATAATTTATTGTCAGGGATGTCAGTTTAAAAAACATTTTTTTTGTTTGATATTTTGTCTGATTCTCATGGTTTGGGGCTCACCCTACACATATTGTGACCCATTAGATCTGAAAATAATTCATAAAATATTCATGATGATATTGCATTATTGCACATTATTTATTTATAATTTTAATATATTATATTTTAAAACAAACATCTTTTAAACAAAAAATCCAATTGCTGTTCAAATATACTTTACTTATATTTATATTTTAGTTTTCTTTCATAATTTTTTTTTTCACATATTTTTCTTTCCCATCTTGTTCACATAAAACATCTGTAAGCTTTTATTTTGGCAGGCAAGTATACATCCATGATTTTACACAGTGTTACATTTATATGAAATGCAGCTTGATATACGGTGAATTTATTTGACATAGGGCCCTTTCATACACCCGTTGTAATAAGTCGCAAGATGTGTCTCACTGATGTGTTGCTATTTTCAGCCCAATGCTACCTTAATTTTTCCATGTTCCACCAGGTTTTTTTAAATAGCAAATCCATTTGTGCCACTTTTTGGACTCGTATGTGGACTCATATTTTTTTTGTTTATTTATGACAACTTTCTTTTGTATAATGTTATTTTTATTAGTAGTATAATTTATTATATGCATATTTATTTTTGTTTTATTAAAACAAGCTTAGATATGTTCACCTGTCTGGATTTCAACCATTTGGGGCATATAGGACATTTTGGATATAGCTCTGTTTTTTTACCACACTTCGTTATTATTGCTCATTTATTCATTTGCTGGTTTAAAAAAAGTTTTGAAACAAATCTTTGCGCTAAACAAACTAAATTCATTATTTAGGCTAATGGATGTCTGTGCGTACAACCCTGTTTCCTTATTCACAAAAAGAGAGAAATAGAAAGTGAAAGTAAAGGCCAAATTCTTTATCCTTGTGCTGCAGATGCTCTGTTTAACATTTTTTTTGTTTGTAAAGCGTTCAGTTTTTACACTTACAAAGTCCTCCATGTAAATAGCAAATGCGCCATGGCGCAATGCAACTGACTCTTAAAGGGAATGGGAGATGAGACTCTGACTAAAACGCAACTTTGTAAACTTGTCTTCTATGAATCACAGTGACCATGAGGTTTTTAAAGGAGTGGTGTTGCATTTGGTTTGATTTAACAACAGCAGACTTTCCTTGCTTGCCGACAGGAAACCATGCAGGCCTTTTACTACCCCCATCACCTCCTTTCCTCAGGAACCTTTGTTAATCTAGAGTGGCATAAGTGAAGTTATTCAAGTAAAACAGAGAGTCAGTAGAGACAAGCAGATTTGCACATATACAGTAACACTTGCAGACAAAAACATGTTGAGGATCTCCAGACAAGTCAATTATTCAGAGAGAGTCAAAGTAAATGCTTGTGCAGGAACCAAACTACTATCAAATTTGAGTGCGTCTCACAAGAGATTGTTTTTCTTTTTTGGTTTATAATTTAAATGTTCTAAGCCTTTTTTATACCAATTTACAGTGTCCTCAAATGTCCCTTTTACTCACACAAAAAGTGTTTGCAGTTAAAGTTTGAATTCGTTGGAGGAAAACCGGTTGTAGAAATCTGCATGGTTTCAATTGTGCTGTAGTTTCCTCATTGTTCTTCTTTGTTAGTATAACTGGAACTAGATGATTTCAGGATTTGGATTTACATGAACAGCATTTAGGACACCTTAAAATAAAATGTTACCACAAGTAAAAAAAAAAAAAAAAAAAGAATAAAGATAGAAAAGTGTGTTACTAGTTGAAGGTCACAAGTTGACAAAAAGATCTGTTTATCCTAAAAAAAAAAAACATATCGTCATCTTATAATTATAAGGTTCTTTTTGACATTTTTGTCAAAATTGAGTTATACATATTCTTATTAAATGACAACTTATTCACATTATCGTATATTTTTATAAGATGTTTACATTTTAAACTTTTTTTTTAAACGGATGTTACACACATACTCTTTTCTATGATGCAAAGACTTTGAAGCTCAATATCTCAAAATTATTCAGAACACAGATACAACTTTATAATTCGAAGGTGACAATATATTGACATACATTATACAAATAGGAACTGTATAGAAGAAAATTTTGGCAGTTTTAAAACCTTGACCTTTCCAAACCACAGTATACCTTGAAACCGGTTGTCATCCCATGCCTATGTGGAAGTCCTAGTTAATGCATCTAGCTCTATAGATATCTGGGTTTGTCTTGGCAAAGCTTATTTAAAGGTGGTGATCCTACATTTAGCAAGAAAAGACTGTCTGCCATGCTGAGATGACAGAAGGTAGAGGTAGAGTAAAATGTCATCAGCAAAGCAGTGATAGAAATGGTTTCTGAATAATAGATAGAGACAATAGTTGGTCTGACCACAGAGCCCTGAGACACACCAATAGATGTTGCGATTTGGACTTTTTACCCATCCAAGATGCACTGGAGGATTTACCTGAGAGAGGTAACGTGGGTTTAAAGTGTCACAGGTTCAGCAAGATGAGAACTGAAGGTTTAGGAGCTGCTTTTTCCAGTCTTTGAGCTCAACAACTGATGGCAAGGCATTACGGTACAATGGAGAGCTGCTGTCATTACATTTAAGATGTTTAAGGCAAAAGTTGTGTTTTATTAATTGAAAATTGTTGTAATTTTGATCAGATAATTCTTAATCAAAATAACATTTTATTTATTTACCTTTTATTCTTTTCAGGATTTTCAAATAAACAACCAAGACAATCAGACAAGCAAACAAACCCCAAGTGCTTCCAATTAAATAAAATGTACAAATGTATCTATTTAAACAAAAAAAAAAAAAAAAAAACATAAACCAGAACTGTCTTAAAATAAAAATTCAACAGTTTAAGATACAACTAAAACAAACTAAAATACATCTAGGATCACAGTGCAGCAATGAAATAGCTAAAATGAATAAATGTTTTTAATTTGCATTCTTTACTACTCTTTACCAAACTGGTTTTCCCATTTGTTAGCAAGACATTAAATTAATAATAATAGTTATTTAATTTACTGTATGACAAAATACAGTACAGTCACATATTGTTTTATGAAGTTTATTAAGTAGTTCCGGTGGTTTGAAAGACCCACCCCCACTGACAAAGGTCCAGAATTTGCCTCATGCATGAGATCACTTGTCCTATTTTGACTGCTGACATCTTCATTTGTGGAAATAACCCATTAAAGGCTTTAAGACCATGCAGAATCTGACGTAAGTGAAGTCAACTTTCACTATTGACCTATGTGTTATTGTTAAATACAAAAATCATTTTACAAGTAACTTTTTTTCTAAATCTTGGACCTTATTCTTGAAAGAAAAAATTATCAATAAAAAGATGCAAAGTACCAAAAGCGGCCCATAGTAAAGTTAACTTTAATAATAATTAGGCTTTTGTTGTTATCTATGAATTTTCAAGCTCACTTTTTTACAAGAGAGGCTAGAAAAAAATAGTGAAACTCTACATTATTATTATTATTATTATTAGTATTATGTTTTAATTGTTTATTATTCAAATGGCCAATTTCTGACTGAGGAAAGTTGAATGTGTCTGCCAGTTTTTTTGCCCAATAAATGACAATAGACTTTTCTTTTTTTTTGAATTATATGATTTTTTTGTTTTCACATTTCTTTAATCTAAATCTTTAGAACATATTTCTGGTACATTAAAAATTGTAGTTTTGATGATCACCAAGCTAGTTCAGCTAAAATAGTGCTTAAAATGTCATTAAATGTAGTATTTAAACCTCATAATTACATTCAAAATGGGATAAATAACTGCAAAAAAGTCAACAATTTGAGAAAAAAGAACCACCCCTTCACCAGGCTGCCTACAGGCCTGTTTTTTAAGTTTAATTTAATGCAGTCACCAAAAATTGACTTTTTGTCTTTGCGCCATGCATTTCTCTTTGTTTAATTTTGAACTGCACAAATAAAGTGCAGCCTGTGCTTAATTTGGAGAACATCTTGAAAGCTCATACAAACACCGTTCCCAGTTATTAGGGAGCAGTGAACATAAGCTTCTTTCTTCCCTTCCTAGTGCAGGTTTGGTTGCATGAACGGAGCACAGTTTGTTGCACATCTTCCTCTGTAATGTATTATCTGTATTTAGACTAACCTAAGAAGCGTTCTGGCCTTTCTGACTCACCGTCTGCCTCTTTCATCAGGGTTTTGTTTCCTTATTTATTGCTCTTCAGACAAAAGGTGCATCTCCATGGTGATGTCATTACACACACAAATGAGCCGTTTTGATGTGAATACATTATACAAACACACACTCTATGCTCATATGGGGTCAGATGGACGTGCGTTTTGTTACTGTTACCACTTTGGCCCTGTCTCTATAGACCTGTATGTTGGGCTTTGAAAAATAATTTAATTGCTGCACGTTTGCTGACATTTATCAGATCGTCTTTATTATAGTCATATGGGCTGCTGTTCTCCTGTGGTCACTATGTTTAATTAAAAAGATAAAGGAGTTATTGAACAGGCGGCTTTGTATTCGTGTGTGTTGATGGATTGTATTTATGAAGCATTGCATGGAGGGCCGAGTTTTACATCTCTAATGCTATCACTTGCTGCTTACTCATTGTGACCCCTGATGTAGGAGGTATCTCATAATGCAAGTGTGCTTAAAACATTTATGGAAAAGCAGAGAATACATTTGGATATAGTTGTTCTGCTGTTTTGCAGAATTAATTACATTAGGCACAGAAGAAATCACGTGATTATTGGCCAAATATCAAATCTCTTTATATGTATTGGTTTTATTTATTTTGCTCTACTTTTGTGCTTGTAGCTTTGCTGGCTTAGGCATGTCATCCATATATAAAGATGGCTCTAAATTTGATAGTAGTTGAAGGCAAATCCCTGTCTTAATAAGATGCAAATGTTACTAGTTGTGCAAAATTAGAAAATCTCATTAAACTTTTTTTTTTCCACTTGGAATGTTCAAGATAAAATAAATAAATTCCCTGCAAACAATTGTTGTATATCAGAAAAAAAATTATTTGTGTCTAATGTTTTAAATGGGAAATTGTACCATATTTAATTTGATAACGATTAATTTGATTGATTATACAACGAAGAATATGCAGTAATGTTTTACATTTGATTGTACATTTACTATATACCTGAATACAAATTGATTTCTCTGGAAAACAATAAAATGCTGTTTATTTAATTTATATTTTTTATTTATTGAATTTATCTATGCTTGTAGATTGTTTATTATATTTTATACACTCCTGTAAAGAATTATCCCAATCTATCTAAAAGTATAAATTCTTTCTAATTAATTATTCAACTCATCTAAAATTGTATTCATTGTAATTGTAAATGTAAAATTGTATTCATATCACAATATGTATTGCAAAAAAAAAAGTCCAATATCATGCAGCCCTAATTTTATACCTAATTTTTTGAATATATGAACATTTTTATGCATTTATGAATGTATTATATCATCTTTGTGTCAAATTACAAAAACGAATTATCGTGTATGCAAGGTGTTTCTAATGCAGCATCTATGGGGCTGAAAGTAAATTTGATGTTGTTCTTTCCTCTGGCTGCCGGCATCAGTCTCGCACAGTTATTTTCCTTTTTTTAAAAGTCTTGATAACACCATTGTGGAGTTTTTTCTTTTATTATTTCAGCAAATAGGATTGTAAAAAAATTATTTGTTGTACTCTATGATTTACTTCGCTCTAAGTTTACGACACCTTCTGCTACTGAGAAACCCAGAAATGTGAAAAGGCACTATAGAGCCATCTTTTATACATTTGTCCATCGGTTAGTAATTCAAGTCTTTTGTGAAAAGTAAAAGAAAAAATTCTTTCAAAATGCATTTTCCAAAAACTTCCAAAGAGGATCTATGATCTAGATATGCCAGTAATTATCAGATTTCTGAAGCAAATGACAGATTGACTGTATCGGAAAAGATGCATCGTAAATAGGTCATATCATATTCAATACAGTTTATATAATTTTTCACCCCAAAATTTTAAATCCGTTATTAATTACTCACCCTCATATTGTTCTAAACTCTAGACTGCTGTTTGTGTTCAGAACACAAATTTAGATAGTTTAGATTAAATCTGAGAGCTCCCTTATCCTCCATGGACAGCAACGGTCATTCATATGTGGTCATATTTCTGACTTGATTTGAAACTAATTCTTTGATTAAGAATGTAAAAATGTTAAATAAATATTACTGAAATATAGCATTTTTCAAACCTAATGAATACAGGTCATACATAAAATACTGCTAAATAAAATGCAAAATGTAAGCATTGTGCTTTCAAGATCGCAACTTTTGCACAACGCTGTAATTAATTTTTATGTCTGCATCTAAATAAAAAGGTATAATATTGCCCTACTTGCCCTAATATTGCCTTATAAATTATGAAAAAAATTACCGTAAACTATGTATTTTGTGACACCACAGTATGAACAATATAATGCATATGTAAAGCTTTTTATTTACGTTTAATTTAGTTTATACAAAATATACTATATTGTCATATTGCAAAGCCCTGTTGCAGTATATAGAGGCCTTGGGGGGGTTTTGAACAACATGATGATGAGTAATTAATAAAAGAATTAACTTTTTTAGTTGAACTGTCCCTTTAGGTAAGGTAAATGCACCAAGCTAAAAGCTTGTTTTAATTTAAATGTCAGAAGAAATGTCATTTTCAAAAGATTTGAATGTGACTGGTTTATTAGTAGTGCTCCAGAGGTATAGAGTGCGAGTGTGTCTGCCGGTGAGGAGTGCTGGACTGAGTGGGGGGGTTGTGAATGTAATCCTCTGGCCATCTGTTGCTCTGTCCGTTCAGTCATCCAGCTTCTGCAGGGTCGAAAGTGAATGATACACACCAGCAGTCACACTATGACGCATCGATTCCACTTTCTGCTTAATGCACAGCATTTCCTGCTTTACCTGGTGTTTTTTTAAAGAGCTCAAGAAGTTGCAGAGATAATCCCAGAATCACTTTTGTGGATTATATATCATTTAGCTATTTTTAGTAAGCTTTTATGCATAGAAAGCAACGTTATGCCATAAGGCTGCTTGAGCAGTATGATATACAAAAAATATGAACAGAGCAGATATGAAAATGAGCAGCATGTGTTTGGTGGCTGTCACAGAATCGACAGTAAATTAGGAAGAGTCTCAGAGCGACAACCACTTATTTTGTAACTAACACAAAACAATGGTTTGAAGGTGTTTACTGGCCAGAATTTTGGTTTTGTTTTTTTCTGGAAAAAAAGCTTTGGTAAGCTGTTGTCATGAAATAAACCCTAAATAACATTAGTTTCAACTTGATTGTGTTCAAAATAGCATGCATGTTTGTTCTTCAATTTTGCTTGACATAAATTAAAAGTAGTGCTGGGCTAAGATTAATATCATCCAAAATAAAAGTTTGTTTTGACATAAGATAATGTGTGTATTATGTTTATTATGTACAGTTGAAGTCAGAATTAATAGCCCCCCTTTTGAATTTTTTTCTTTTTTAAATATTTCCTAAATGATGTTTAACAAAGCAAGGGAATTTTTACAGTATGTCTGATATTTTTTCTTCTGGAGAGTCTTTATTTGTTTTATTTTGGCTAGAATAAAAGTGGTTTTAAATTTTTTTTTATAAACCATTTTAAGGACAAAATTATTAACCTCTTTATGCTACATTTTTTTGACTGTCTACAGAACGAACCATCGTTATACAATAACTTGCATAATTACAACCTGCCTAGTTAACCTAATTAATCTAGTTAAGCCTTTAAATGTGGGCAAACTCTTCAGCAGGATAGCGCTTATTCTCATACTTCAGCCTCCATATCAAAGTTCCTGAAAGCAAAGAAGGTCAAGTTGCTCCATGATTGGCTAGCCCAGTCACCAGGCATGCACATGATTGAGCATGAATGATAGAGGAGGCACTGAAGATGAATCCAAAGAATCTTGATTAACTTTGGTGCTGCGTCCCAGTCCGCATACAATCCGTACTAAATAGTATTTGAAAATATGATTAGTATGTCCCAAACCATAGTATGTTGAAAAGACTATGCCAGAGGTGCCCGGATGGTTTGCTATTTCCGGTAAAAAAATAAAGTGTGGAAGCGTCCATACTCTTACCCCTGATATTGCCCACAATACATTGCGCATTAGACAGGAATTTGATCAGAACTACAAACGCGTGAGAAAAGTGTAAATTAACTACAAACATGATGGACGCGAGAGACCAGCTGTCAAGTAGAGAGGCTTCGGTATAGATGTTTGAATGACTGTTAGTCAATATCTAGCCCACTGGAAAATATTTAAATCACACTATCTGTGTTATATTTGATCTGCAACAATATTACTGGACTTGTATAAAAACACGTTTGGATGTCTGAACGTCTGAATGCAGAATTATCAGAAGACCTGAGATTTCTCTGCATGAAAGACTTGTGAATGGGAGATTAACCTGCTGTTGCTTCTCCAATAAGGTAGGAAATTAAATACGACAGAAATGTGAATGGTGTGTGGATGATTGACAGTGGCATAACTAAGTAACACAACGATCTGTTAAAGAGGATGTAGTCTGTCCCATAGCTTGCATACTCTTCAATTGCACTCTCAAAAGTACAAAAATTTCCTTCACAAAAAAAGTACATACTTTTAGGGCGTAGTATAAGTATGCGAATTGGGACGCAGCATGGAAGACCTGCAAGAATGCTTTATTTGCCATTCCAGATGACTTTATAAATAAGTTATTTGAGTCATTTCAGGGATGTATGGATGCAGTCCTCCAGGCTCATGGCAATCATAATTATTTTAATAATAATATAATTATTTCTGTTAAATGGTAAGACTATTGTCCAAGTCGGAACTTTCTGACCTATTTAAATAATCAAGGCATGATCATATTTTATTTTTGTAAAATAAGCCTAATCTAGAGGTCTTTGCCATTCATTTAAGCCACTTCTGATACCATGTGATCAACTAGAAGTCAAGTTATTATTTGTTGTTCCTAAAACTTGGATAAGCAACAAGACTTTTTTCAGGTAGTGTAAACTTGAGGACGTCAGGCTTCTTAAATGCACTACAAATAAAGTTTCTGTGAAGCTCATTTACTCGCTCTATCACAGGAAGGCTTAAATCTAAACTGATAGCATCACTTTCCTTTATTGGCACCCACAGTAATAAGTGACAATGAGATTCCACTGACACAGTGACCCATACCCTAAGGCCTCAATAAAACTCTAGCAACGGTTTCCGCTCGGCTAGAAATGTGGAAAATGGTCACTCACTCAGATATCTCTGGTATCTCGCTTACTTCCAAAGAAAAACACCAGAGAGTGATTGTTCATCATGTTTCTTGCACTCATGTTTCTTAGTACTTTGTTATCCTCTGTTTTACTCTTAACATCACCATGTCTCACGAGATGTTTGTCCGCTACCTCCGATTTCCAGTGAGAGGTTACAGCAATATGCGTTCATAATCCACTGTGATGTCTTGCAGCCTGGCATCCAATCCCAACATCCATCTGGCATATTCATCTAGCACACAGGGCTCAAGCAGCTATCAGAAGTAATCTGCTCTAAATCACAGCGCAATCCCATAATAGTTATTGTATGGCTCTGTGGCCAAAGTCTTACACAGAAACAAGAGTATTGTTCAAAACGTCAGATTTGTTTTCCAAACAAAAAACGTGCAAGGATTCCGCAATCATTTTTTTTTCTGCTCTACAAACCTTTTTATGTGCTTATTTGTGTTATACGTTCTTTTTTTGCTTGTTTATTTTGTTTACTATTATTATTCTGTTATAGTTTATTTAAGTTTATAACTAAACCTTATTTTATTTTCTTTATTACGCAGCAAAAGTAATGGGTTTTAAAAAACATTTTCAAATGTCATTTTCATTTTAACAGTTGTTTCAAAGACAAATCAATACAGCCATATTGACAGCAAACTCCAGTACTCCACTACATGTATCTTTACGTTCATTCCTTTTTTTCCCTTCAGCTTAGTTCCTTTATTTATACCCCCAACTTATACAGCATTTGTTTTACACAGCTGATGCCCCTTTAGCTGCAACCCTATACTGGGAATCACTGTCACATACACTACGGCCACTAATTGAATTAATTCTGTGACATGTCATTTAGTCACATGTATTTGAACTGTGGAGGAAACCCACGCGAACGCTGGAAGAACATGCAAACTTCACACAGAAATGCTATCCAGGATTCGAGCCAGCAGTTGCTGTGTGGTGACCATAGACTGTAAAATACATGGACGTAGTATCCGTGACGTCACCCATACGTTTCTGAAGAGCGCAAAAGAAGCCACAAGTAGGCGTGGCCAACCGTCGCCATTTTGTTCACACGTCATCCCACTCACAGCGGGATACCAAACAAGGGCAAAGAGGCGGAGAGTGAGCGGAGCTACACACACCTGCTGGCATTTTGCTTAGACCTGGCTTAGACACACTTTACTTTGGGAAAACGCTAAATACTATCACATGTGACTCGTTTGTATTCTGGCCATGTGCTTGGCTGTACACTATATTAATAAAGTGTTTAGTCTTTTAAAAACACTGCTGTAATACATTGAGCCAAGTGTTGTTCTTATGATGTTTTCCTACAGGTGGAATACGCAAATTACTTCCAAACGCTTCAGATATAGTCTGTGTTAGTAAATGTAGGACTATTGATGAAATTTAGCATAACACTCTGACAACACTTCAGATGACTGTTCTACAATCCACATCTAATCAGTCTGTCAGATTCTGCAGTGCATTACAGCTCTAAAGAACATTATAAAAGATAAATGATCTTAAATAAAACAAATACATTTACAGAGATGGTGTATAAGTGTATAACATTACTCACATGGGAAACGGAGGCCACGTGAATGGTTTGTGAGCACAGTTAAGTGCACACAGCATCCCATATCATCTGATAATTGCAGGAAATAATCCCAAAAGGCAACTGACTGTGTAAAGCCACATAAAACAAATACGTTGATGAATATGCCGAAATCAGTGGCTAATTGTCAGCTGAGGTGAAGTGATGGCGACAGCGAGACCTAGCTGTCAATCAAGTGGCCGTGCCCTTATTTATGCAAACTTGATATAACCTAATATAAATAACCCCCTCACATTGGTCATCAAGGGTAATATTAGCTTTATGAAACAAAATCGTTTTTTGTACCAGGCTGTAAACACCTTTTTTCTGCTGTAAAGTTGGCCATTCTAACAGTGGGCTTAATTGAATTTTGCTCTATTATGGAGCCAGGACTAGCCGATTTTTTATGAATTGCAGTTTCAGTTACTTCCGTATTAGCCTCCCGAGGGAGAGCGGGAGGTTTCCGTTTGGTGGTGGCAGTACTTACCACTGAGCTACCGTGCCGCCTATTTCTATTTGTTTAGCTAGAAAGTATTCACATTTTAACATGGAATTGGATATATTTGAGCCATCCATCCAATCAGTAAAATATGTGAAAAAACTCCTTGTAGGTTAGTGCGAGATAACTTTTTCTTAAGCAAATTCTTAATACGTTTAAAATCTTTTAACGTTCTGGTCTGATTTATATAAAAAACTAAACTAAAATACAACAATAAACAATGATTGAATTATTTAAAATGGGGGATATTGTGATTATATATTTTCCCATATTAAACTCAGGACTACAGTTGTGCCATTAAAGGGGTTTCAGAAATGGTGGTTACCAAAATAAAGAATAACACTTTTTGGATTGACTTCGATTGAATTCTTAAAGCCATAGTTCACCTAAAAATTCTGCCATTTAAAGGGATAATTTACTCAGAAATAAAAATCCTGCCATCAATTACCCAGCTCCCACTTATTTCAAACCTTTTGAAATTTTTGAGTTTCTTTATTATGTTGAACGCAAAATAAGATATTTTGAAGAATGTTGTACTGGTAGTCATTGAATTTCATAGTATTTGTTTTTCCTACTTTTTTAAATATTGTATTTTGTTTTCAACAGAAAAAAAGTCTTAAAGATTTGGAACCACATGAGGGAGAGTAAATAGTGAGAAATTTTTGATGAACTATCCCT
Source organism: Danio rerio (assembly GCF_052040795.2). Lineage (NCBI taxonomy): Eukaryota > Metazoa > Chordata > Actinopteri > Cypriniformes > Danionidae > Danio > Danio rerio. Next base: position 20,469,920 of record NC_141030.1, read on the forward strand.
TTTGATAACTCTTGTCATTCCAGACTCACAATAGTTTTGTTCATGTTTATACAAATTAGGATATTTTTATGAAATACAAGAGCTCTTTGGTCCTCTATGGACAGCAAGGGTCCTGAAAGAAACCAGGCACACCATCAAAACAGAATATTTATCTTCAGTTGTGCACACAGAACCATAAATAACGATTTTATTAAACACTTTCTTCTCTTCACAATCATTATTTTTGTTATGTTGTGCACAGAAGTATTATTGTAACTTCAGAAAATTATGATTGAACCACTGATTGCATGGAGTTTCAGGACCCTTGATGTTGTCTTCATTTGTGTTCTAAAGATGAATATAGGTCTTAGAGGTTTGGTAGGATGTAAGGGTGAGTAATTAATGAAAGAAAAATATTTTTTGGGGTGAGCTATCTCTTTATACAGCAAGAAAACCAACTAAAGAAAGTACAAAAAGCATATCTTGTCCACCCTATGATTTTTCTTTATCTTTAAAACATGAATTAATATTTTTTTAGAAATGTCTCAGTCCTTCTGTAATTCATAGAAAGGTTAGCGTAACAAAAAAGGATTATGGTGAATCTTTTTTTTTTTTTTATAGTGTTTGAACTTTAACACATGCGTTGTACATTATGAAACCCATGCAATAATACTGCCATTATTCTTTCTTTCTAACCAATTTCTCTGTTGTTTTTCTTTCAGTTAAGAAAGCCAAACTGCAAGGGCCTCTGGGTAAGCAAATTCTTACATGTATTTTTGCTGTTCTAAATGCAATTCAAAACACAACATTTGCTTTTCCCCTGGCCATGAAAATCCTATGCAAATCTTTTAGGTGTTATCGTTATTTTATAATGTGACATTTTGTTGATTGGTTGGTTTGTTTTTACTTTAATTTGTTTTTACCTTAAAACAACATATTGTACACAAAAGTGGTTTAGAAGCCTGAAAACACAATTTGGAACAACACATTTTAAAGTTGACATTTTGTTTGCAACTGAAAGTGTTTGGATAGATAGATAGATAGATAGATAGATAGATAGATAGATAGATAGATTGATAGATTGATAGATAGATAGATAGATAGATAGATAGATAGATAGATAGATAGATAGATAGATAGATAGATAGATAGATAGATAGATAGATAGATTGATTGATTGATTGATATGTTTTTTTATGCACATGTGCATTATAATGACTTCAGTCTAAAGGCAGGAACAAGAATTGGCAACCAAAACACGAAAATTTAACTACAGGCCATTCGTGCACAAATGCTTAGCGTTTTTTTTTTTTACAAATAATTGGAGTAAATAATACTTTTTTTTTAAACATGTTTGCAGATGTATATTTATATTTTTGTTATTCCTACATAATCGTCTGCATGCAATACTTTTCACAAATTCATCATTTCACATTACAATTAATCTCCCTTATATCCTTGAAGAACACAAGCTCACTGTGAAGTCATGAAGGTTTGGCTTCATTTGATAATTGATTCTGTTCTTTCATCTTGTCTGAGTTCAGAGCTTGTGTGTCGTGAGCTCAGTGTGTAAGATCAGTGTAGGTTAAGCTCAAATCCCCACACTCCTCATCTGAAAATCCCCACACTGTTGGCCTTCACATGGATCCTGTAAGCCACAATACTGTGTCCCTAACGTGTGTTTATAGTGCTGCAGTATAGTTCTTGGATTGTAATGGTTGTCTTGAATTTTGTTAGTTTGGATGACTGTTGGCGAGTGTTCAAGGGAGGTGTTAAGCTCAAAATATGTATGTAAATCTAGTGTTTTCTGCCTTAGGCGATGATCTACCCCTCTTAAAGGGACAGTTCACCTAAAATGCAAATTCTGCTGTTCAAAACATCCATTACTTGTGTTTATTCTCTGGACAACTAAATGTATATTTTTATTTCTATTATGATAAAATGCCTTAAAGGGATAGTTCACCTAAAACTGATTTGCTTACTTACCCATAATTATTCCAAACCTATTTACGTTTCTTTCCTCTGTTGAACACAAAAGACGATATTTTGAAAAAAGCTGTAACCACTGAGTCCCTTAGTGTTTGTTTTTCATACAATAGAAGTCTGTTTTCAGGTTTTCAGCTTTCTTCAAAATATCTTCTTCTGTGTTCAGCAAAATAAATAAACCCATAAAGGTTTGGAACCACTTGAGGGTGAGTAAAACGCTGAGTAAATAAACATGTTTGGGTGATCTATCCCTTTAATATATTTGGCCATACATAGTACAATGAAGCACATCAGAGCAGGGATCAAAATTAGATTTAGATTTTTAATGTCTAATGATTACAAAAACCCCCCAATTATCGAGATGAAATTACCTTAGCATCAAATTTCTCTTTCTTTCTGGGAGTCTGCGTTTGTTCCTCTGCAAAGCCCAATTTCACGTGGAGTAAATTTGTGTATGTACGTTTTGCTGTGCTTCATTTATAGGTGTAAAAGATTTAGTAATGTTTTTAAAAACACAAAACAAAACTTGTGATATTCACAACATATAAAATCTTTTTGCTCATGCTTTTCTTTGCCTTTCTGCGTGCCTTAATCTCCTCCCTCGTCTGCGTCAGACAACAGACAGACTTAAAGGAAGATCTCACGTAGCGTTTGTGAGAAATACTTCAGTAAGAACTTGAGTTACATGAGTATTTGTTGTGGAGTTGCATCGATGAGTCACACACAATGTTGTTACAAAATTCACGCACGCACACACACAGATACACAGCACTGGCACACACACACACACACACATACACACACACACACACACACACACACACACACAGACAGACAGACAGACAGAGCACGCGTTTAACTTTGCACTCTTTTTGCATGCAAATGTGACTGTATACAGGTTAATCTGCACTGCTGTATGGATATGTTATGTTAATGTACAAAATAAAATTGATTTAATGTCCACAAACTGGGATTGAAGCATCTTCCTTTATAATTGTTCTCATCCGCGGCTGTGCTGATGAAGTAAAGCTAAAGTAAATCGCTGTACTTCATTACACACATGCACTGTTTTAAAACATTTTAAACGTGAAACTTACTCTTGATCACGTTTGATGATGATTGATGATCCTAGCAAACTGAACAGACCTTTTATTCCTGGTTGCTTTTGTGCACGTCCAGTCATGTTGATATGATTTTACATGCGACTACCGTGACATGTTAATACACAGCTGTCAATCAATTCAGTGGGTAGGGGGACCACACTCCTACGTCAAGTTGCGGTCGGTCTGAAAACCGCTCCAATTGGTCCTCTATTTTCATGTTGTTATTTTGAAAAAAAGGACTGGGTGTTTTTATATCACCTCAATATGACGGTCTATACACTATACTTGCACATATGTCTGTCCAAACAACTTGAAAGGTAGATTTTTCATCATAGGTGCCCTTTAAATAAATCAATCAAAAGTCTCATAGTCTTGTGGCTGTTTTATATAATCTTATAACCTTATAACCCTTTAAAAAAATCATGAAATAAGTACAATGATTACAATATTGACCAAAATTATCATGATTATGATTTTTCTTTCATAGTCTCCAGTCCTACATCAGAATAAGGCGGCACAATTATAAAAAATTTGATTTTTTTCAGAAAAATATAAAGATAGATGACTTAGTTTTTCTGTGATCTACTGTACAATATACAACCATACAAAGTGCTTGAATTGTTATTTCTTCCAGTTTAACATAAAAAAAACATCCAATATATATATATATCTATATATATATATATATATATATATATATATATATATATATATATATATATATATATATATATATAATATTTTTTTTTTTTTACCCGATTAAATAAAATATTTTTTTTACCCAATTAAAAATAAATAGAATTATATGTATTTTGGCTGTTCGTAGTAATTTTCCTTCAGCTTATTCCCTTATTTATCAGGGCTTGGAATGAAGCAGCAACTATTCTGGCATATGTTTAACACCGCAGATGCCCTTTCAGCCATAATCTAGTACTGGTAAACATTTTTTCTGAATTATCAGTGATAAAAATAAATCCCTATCCAAAAAACTTTTGACTCTCATCAGAAGTAAGAATTTTGAACCCGACTTCATCCAACATTAAGGCTTTTGTGCTAGAAATATATGCAAATAAGTTAATATTTTATTAAACATTAAATAAACCAATCCAGAAATCTTCTAATACCAAAAAAATATTTTTTTGTTTTTATAACAAAACAACTGAGGAACTATGGTGAAAACTATTATTTTAAAGCCCTCTTCACCTGCAGAGTCTTGCAGTTTTAAGAAATAAAAAAAGGCAATTTCCTCACCATTTCGCAGACTCATGCGATTATAAACTTTTATACTATATTAAATAACTTTTTTTCTGTTGAACATAAGGTATATTTAGAAGAATATTGGCACAAAGCAGCCGTTGACATCTACAGTAGGAATAAAAAATATTATAGAAGTCAGTGGCAGCTTATTTTAAATAATTCTTCAGAATATCTTGTTTTGTGTTCAACAGAAGAAAGAAACTTAAACAGGCTTGGAACAAGTAAAGATGAGTAAATTTTATTTTTAGGTGAAGTATGTCTTTAATTTTTGCAAAGTTTATAATTTTAATCTCTTTAATCGTCTATTACTATGAGACAGCAAATCCAGCCTTTTTTGAAGGATTCAGCAGTCCTTCTCTCCTCATTGGACTCCTGAACACTCTTAACTCCGATCACACCCAATCCTGAATGTCCCAATCAGCCTGCGCCATCTCTTGAACAAACACCCATCAGCCTGCAGTGTGATGTCACCTCTATTGTGTCAGAGTGTAAACAGTGAATACGGCTGCGGCCTCTGTCTGTCTGTAACAGGTGGCCCTTTTGTGCTCCTGCGCTTGAGATTGTTTATTTTACCTCTCTAAAATCACTAAGAGTGTTCAGTTAGAGCCTTCTTTATGCTGTGGGCTATGTTGGTGTGAAATTGCTGGATTATGTTGGAGGATAATTTTGTTTTAGTGCTTGATAAATATGAGTAACTGCAAATGGAAATTCTGTCATTTGTGTGGTGTACAGCTTTCAGGAAATGTTTTATTAATGTTTAAACAGCTGTATAAGATTTTAAGGCCTATGAGACAATTTTTTGAGAATTTTTTATTTTTTTTGATTATTTAATAATAGGGCTGGGTGATAATTCGATATTGATAATTATCACGATATATAATTTTTCAATAAAACGATAATGACAGTTTGATAATTGTTTAATGATGTTTGCGCACTATGCGTAATGCTGCATGGGCATTTTGGAGCCTGCCCTTCCGGATAGCACACGCAGTACAGGTTTATAGCCATACAGTGTTAGTTGGACTTGGAGAAGAGAGAAAAAAAAATTGGTTAAAAAGGTCACAGACTTAAAACGTCAATAGACATCAGTCTGGTGGTACTTAGTGCAAGCCGACACAAAACAGAGCAACATGCATAGCAAAATGAGCAGACGAGTCATGTCATCAAAAGCAGGCAACACCACAAACCTGTTTCATCATTCAAAACAATACCACCCTCATAAAGATGCTAATAAAATTACAGACCCAAACAAGTGTTGGGAAACTAGTGCAAATACCTAGCAGAGTTTCAAGTCATCATTTTCCACAGAGTGAAGCATCATCCACTCGCAGTTGTTTAAGATGGGCACAAACTAAATATATATATTTCTTTAAAAAAGTATCTTTTTGCAACGAAATTCGTTTTGCTTAGTGTTTAATTTAAGTTTGATGTATTTTTGTTGGTCAGTTATCTACAGCATAAGCAAGAAGAACGAGTAACATCTGAGGTGAAGCAACAAGCAACAATATGATATGCTTTAGCACCAAAACAATCCATTAAACTATTTTCACGGTTTCATTTTAATTTATTAACGAAGCGCGGTTTAAGCAGCATGAGCTGGACAGTCTTTACAGGCTATTGGCAGCACTTATAGTTTTCTTAGATTACCTCGGAAGAATAAACTCGGTCTGAAGCATGCGAGCTCTCAAGCTCGCTGTATAAATGAAGACGCTCCCTACATGTCTCGCCGTGATGCGCAATTTATAAAATGAGTCTGCATAGGCCCATTAATGCCAGTCTGTCAGACAAGTTTGGTTAAAACATCCACGAATATAACGGAGATCTGCGCATAACAGGGTTTTATGCATTCCGCAACATGCGATGTCAAGAGGGTGACTGTATAATAAGGTAAACTGCACACACTTGATGATGTAATGCGTGGATGCGTCTCACAGCGCAAACTAAACTTTTAAATGGCCATGCTTAATCAGTCATGAATTAAAGCGTTATGACAATCAATAGATTATCAAGTAAATGTTAGCATCCCTAAATAAAATATATTAAAGGATATTTCACCCTAAATTCACCATACTTCCCATTAAAAGGAGAGTTAATCCAAAACTGAAAATTCTGTCACTCACGGTTTACTTGTTCCAAACTTGTTTTTTTTTTCTGATGTTAATATCCAATAACTCGTAGGTAATGTCTTTGGTTGTTGAAAACTTGAAAAGTAAATGCTGAATAAAGGTTGTTATTTTTCTTATTAATTTATTTATATTGTCAGACAGCTAAAACATTTTACAAATGTGTTAAATCTGCTGCACAAAGAGATTTGCATGCTGTTAATCCCATAAAGTTGATAGATATAAAGATTGTAATATTTAATGCTTTGTTTATTCTCCACCAATAAACATGTAGCAAATTAATAATAATGTAGATTAACTTTGCACGCACATCTACATTAATAATCTGTAACAAATTATATTGTAGTTTAAAGTGCTTGCATATCTACATCATTATTACTGTAATAAATTAGCTCAAGGTTATTCTTCCTGCGCCTTTTCCACCGTCATAATGTTGTGAGTTATGATTTAGATTACAGTGCTCGCGTATCTTCTGGACCATTATACATATAGCAGATTAGCTTAACGGGAGGGAGATTCATTTGAACGGAGCTTCAAATGAATCGACTCTTTAGATCTGAACAAACGAATCGTCCATCGATGCTATCAAAATAAAAACCCATTAAGTTTGAGCAGGGTAACAAGATCGAAGTTTAAGATATTAGATTCATAAATATACACAGGCACCTTTCTTTATACAAAATTAAACTTTATTGTCTAATCAAACAGAAACTAACACCTAACACAAACACACATTCATACAAGTGTAGAGGAGAGTGAAGAAGGTAAAGTAAGAGAGGTTGAGAGGATGTAATGATGGTAAAACCTCTGAGTTTGCAAGAGCAAACCAAGCAAAACAAACATAGTCAAATTCAATATAACCCTTCTATTGTCTCTTTAGGGTTGAATTTAATTCACACCAGTTTAGATGTTTGAAGAAAGTGGGTACTTGCGGTCTATCCGAGATGTCCCTGTGGTTGAGCACGTGGTTCTGCTGGTTGTCCCTTTGTTCTCGCGAGGGTTGTCATAGGGTAAGTAGGTGTTTGAAGTTGAAGCGACAAAAAGGGCCAGTTGTGCTGGCCACTGATTTGCGACGCACTAACTTAACTAGACTCGCGATGGAAAATGAAGGAAAGAAGGATTTTGGGATGTGAAATGTCCAAGCTGTGCGATTAACCCTTTACGTCTGAGTCTCCGCGTGGTTTCTTGGAGGTTTCTCTGCTTAGGTCTCGTTCTTAGGTCGTTGCAGATGAAGAGGTTTCAGAGAAGGGAGTTGAGAGGAGAGTTCTTTCTGAAGAAGTTGCAGCGAGTTTGAAGAGGTTGAAGAGCTTGAAAACGTTGCAGGGAGTTTCAGAACCGAGCTTCAAAGCAGCGTGTTTCAAGAGCGAGAGTAGAGAGGGTTTCAGAACAGAGAGCGGGGTTCAAGAGAGAGAGGCGTAGCTTTGGACCCAAGCTTATATAGGGCGGGTTCGGATCCACCCTCCATGGAAAGATGACCAATTAGAAACTAACTTCCTTGAAACATGGGTTTATGGTGCTTTGTTCAAGGCAGAGGAATTTGCATAGGCAATTTTTTTTTGCAAATCAGGGCAGAAATGTTTAAGTCTCTTAAAATGTTAATATGTTGCGCTCGTATTAACATAAAATGTCAACGATCAATTAGTACAGCAAGTAAGCTTTACGAAAAGTCTAAACATGAACAGTATAAGAGCTTGTTTATCTTCGGTACAGTTAAACATTATATACAGAAGTATTAAAATCAAAATGTTAATACAAGAGCAAGGGAAACATTGCAAAACACATGATTACACATAAAGAGAGTAAAGTTTACATTAAAATAGTAGCAAGGAAACTTAAAGTCCTGAACCGTTCTTTGTTCAGTGCTGCATGGCACATTCCTTTTGGGTCGTAAATACCTTGGAATCAGGTTTCGAGTTTTCCCTGGGCATAAGTTGGCTCGCTTGTGGAAATAAAAGCAAAATAATTATGTGTCTGGTCCGCCATATTTGTTACAAGATTTTACGTTTATTGTGATATTATCGACATCGACCGATATGAAAAAATATCGTGATAGTTTTTTGGCCATATCGTAAAGCTCTATTTTATAATGAGGAAAGATTAATAATGAGGACTTGAAACATAAGGAACATTGACATTTAAGCAGCATTGTTCAGTTATAGTATGTTAAAGGTCTATTAAATCAAAGTTCTTATAAAGCAAATAATTTCACTCGGCAGTTATCTTTGAAATGCCTCTTGGGCAGTATGCTTGAGCATTCTGTCTGAATGGGAAAACATCAAATTCACCAAAACTGTTTGTCAAACTTACAATTACATTACATATTTAGAACCACCTATAAAATCAAACAACTGTCTTATAAGTTTGGTTTCTAAAAGTTTGAATCAAACAAAATCGGCATATTTTCAGGTTGCTCAAGCTAATGCACATGCGCACTTGAAAAGAATGAGATCATGACACCAACTCAATTTATAGTCGTTCTATACATTATCATCGTCTGTATATTGATTGTATGATCGCTCTAGTTTGCTGAAGTAATCCACAACTTGGTCTTGATGGCAAATCTCCTCCAGTAATAACAGTGACTCTTTGTTTACAAGTTTATGGGTGTTTAAATAGTTGCTGTCATGTGATGTGCATTTGACAGGATGGACTGTATCTTGCATTCGTTTCATAATGATTACAAAACCAGAAAACATTTGTTTTCAAGTACACTTCTTTGATTTAAAAGCACAGATTTCCAGCTTTATATGGATATATTTCTCATATCTGTGAAGTAAATATTCACTGAGATTGGTACGTTTGTTGACTACAAAAAGCTGTTGAAAAAGCACACGTATGGTCCGAGCTTCTCCTCCAGAGAGATGTCAGTCTTTAGCGATTGATGATTGGCTCTTGTACTAGTAGGCAGGGTTTCATTCACCATATTGACTGTTACACTTTTCCCCATTAAAAACTATACGAGTGACACATGTTGTGTATTCTATAGTCTTTGATTAAATCCAATAACATCACAATTATTAAAAGTGTAAAGTATACTTTTTGTTTTTAAAACTGTATTTGTCAGACCTCAAAACATTGATTTAGTAAAGCTAAAATGCTGTACATTTATTGTATGCTTTTATCACATTATAAAACTGTATCCTGATTAAATTTATTTATTTTTCCCTACAGTACCAATTAAAGAATATTTAAGTACCTTTTAAATGGAAAACTGTTATTTAAAAAAAAATAACAACATTGTATTTTTTTTACTGCATAGATTTATCGATTTAGCATAATAATAGTTATAGTAATAATAATGCAATAAAATAAAGTAGAAGATATAATGTTTATTTTACATTTTAATACAAAAACACACTTAACAACACTTACATCTATAAAAATCTGAATTAGAACAGATACAGATTGTCCTGAAAATTGACTCAGTGGCACAGCAGCTCAGTGGTTATCTCTTTTGCCTCACAGCAAGAAGGTCACTGGTTTGAATCCGTATTCGTGTGCTCTGGTTTCCACCACATTCCAAAGCTTAATTGTCTATTGTGTGTGTGTGTGTGTGTGTGTGTGTGTGTGTGTGTGTGTGTGTGTGTGTGTGTGTGTGTGTGTGTGTGTGTGTGTGTATGTGTGTGTGTGTGTGTGCGCGTGTGTGCGCGTGTGTGCGCGCGTTTGTGCGCGTTTGTGTGCGCGCGTGTGTGTGTGCGTGTGCGTGTGCGTGTGTGTGTGTGTGTGTGTGTGTGTGTGTGTGTGTGTGTGTGTGTGTGCGTGTGTGTGTGTGATTGTCAGAGTGTATGGGTGTTTCTCAGTACTGGGTTGTGGCTGGAAGGACATCCGCTGCCTAAAACCTATGCTGGATAATCTAAAAAAATTTGAATTTGAACAGGCACATATTGTGGTGACCCCTGATAAATAAGGGACTAAGCTGAAGGAAATGAAGGAACAAATGACTGATCCTGGCACAATGTGAAATAAAAAAAATTAAAGAATAAACATTGTTTACAAACAATCTCTTCATTCAAAGAATAATAACATTTCTAAAGATCCCAAAAATACATTACTGGGGTTGTAGAAGTAAAGTTTCTTGCATAAAAATTACATAAAAAATTGTCCATAGTTGCCCACTGTCAGCGGAAACTCTTTGTTATCCCTCATGTGACCCTCAATACAAACTGCAGATCCATCCTGTACTTCATACAACATTCATCAGGGATCTGAAACAGAAATGTCAGCTCTCGATTGTATGCTACCTTTGACTAATTTATTGAAAAACTCAAGCAGAATCAATAATGTATGATGACATGGTGCAGTCATGAAGAAATGATTCAACCATCATGTTCTTAGTTTGGTTTGTTCATATAATATCAAAAAACAAGATTATTGTTGCATTTACATTCAGAAAATGTTTGAGAATTTCTGTGGTATTTTCTATGCAGATGACTGAGGTCAACAACACACGTGATGTTATTTATTTTATTTTTTCAATTGAAATATTGTGTATTTTACCTAATTGTAAATTAAAAGGCATCTATGATGAAAACTAACTTTTGTAAGCTGTTTGGACAGAACTGTGTGCTGGTATAGTGTGTCCACAGTCATATTGGTGTGAAAGAAACACAATAAGTGTCTTTTTAAAATGACCTGATGTTAAAATAGGATTCAAGTCCATGCAATTCTGAGGCCCACCACAACATGATGTAGAACTGCGGTTTTCCCCACCCTCCCAAAACGATTGACAGACATATTAACATGTCTCCATAGTAAAACGTATAAACCTATCCTCTAGACTGGACTTGCGCAAACTCAAAACAACTGGGATTAAAAGACCTGTTCAGGTCTCTGTGATCATCTGTACGCCAGGAAAGTGTTTTATAAGTTTTAAACACTTTAAAACACAAGACAGTAAAATCGCTATGTAATTCATCCCCACAGCTGCATGTCAGAGCAATTATAAAACTAGGCGCTTCAATCCCAGTTTGTGGAAAATAAATCAGGTTTATTTTGTAACACAACGGATATCCATCCAGGCGTGGATATTAAAGGTTATTCTGTCACATTTGCCATTCAAACAGTGCAAAGTGTTTGTGGGTGCATGTGTGCTCGCACATTTGCACAAACTTTGTAACAAAACTGTGTGTGACTCATTGTTTCAGAAAGGTTTTAATTAACACATAAATCAAATAACCTTACCTTAAAGTTCTTACTGTAGTATTTCTCATTCTTATCTGTTACTGTGCCGTTTGTCTGACATGAGACTGAACAGGAAATGGGGACATGCGTCAGAGCAATAGAGTGGAGGAACTATGACGTCAATTTGCATGCAAAAACCCGGAAGCGAGTTAGCATTTTAGCAGTTCCGGTTCCCTCGTCCTAAAGTCAATGGGTTTTTTGAAGGGAATTTAAGTTAAATCGCTTAAATAAGGTTAGTGGCAAACACAAACTCAAGAAACGTATACTTTTCACTATTTTTTAATCGGTTACATTACTTTAAAAAGACGGTTGCTATCAAGTTGCTAAAAAGAACTACAGTGGGTGTCTGAGACATTATACGTCATCAAGCTGAACTGGTCTGAAGCTCAGCTCGCTTGTGTTTGGCATTTGCATTTGTGTGTTAAAGTATTTTATGAATAGTATTTTATAGTTTGTTGTGTTTTTCTAATTGGGAATTCATATTGTGTGTAGATAATTCCTTCACTTGTAAAGGCTGGCGAGACGGATAAATTTATTGATCATTTATTATATTAAACGATATTATGAAGATACTGTTTACCAGTGCAGCCTGTCTCTTTCCTGCTCTCAGTAATGCAAACGTGTGAATAAAAGGGTAAAAAAGACACACATATTAACTGTCATTTTAACGTGATCAAGGGATTTTTCGTAGTTTTTTTTTCTTCATCTGAACACGTTTAACTTCGTCATAACTGAAATATTTACATTCATCCTTAAAATGTATAGCAGATATGACTATGGGTTGCTTTTCGCTGTACTTCATAACAACAAAATGAAGAATATTGAATGTTGTTCGTTATCCATGATGGAACTTTTGATAGTATTTGATAGTATTTCTCATGCCTCATTTCTGTCGTCTGTTGTAAGCGAGCTGTGTTCACGCGAGTGATAAACTTATTTAAATGTCTTATGATAATACTATGTGGGCACATTTATAGATACAGCTTTAAAACTTTTACAACAACCGTAAACTGTTCTGTATTTCCCACGTAAAAAACGATCCAAAAGGCACGTACTGTAGGTCTATGTGTTTTTGCGCATTTATTTGTTTATAATATAAAGCGTGCATTAAAACATATTAAACAGGGAGATTAACTCTGTCATGGAGCATATTTCTAAAAATAAGCTTGGAAAGTTGTCTGTAGCAGGGTAGTGCTGACGTCACAGGCGAGTGCCCCGAAGGCACTGTAGTCCGTTTATAGCCTAATGTTAGCTTTTCAATTCTTGCGTTTGCATTTAAGATCCAAAAGTGCTAAAAGTTGTATTTTCGTGTGAGGATTATGCAGCTGGACAAAACGTGTAAGTAGTGTAATGAACAGTGTTTGAACACAGAGCTTATTATTTGCATTTTGTCGAGGGAACTCGTTTTATGCCAACAGCCGATTAGCCTACAAAGTGACGTCATAGTTCCATCACTCTATAGAAGGGGTTTTCTATGGTTCTGACATGCATGTGGGAATGGTGGGCGGGGAGAACTAGTTAATTTGCATTAAAGGAACAGGCAGCGAAAAATCTTCAGTGAGCTCATAGTTGAAAATTCCTCAGTTCAGATAGGTATTTATTTCTCACTTCTGAAAATGAGTTTTTGTTGTCTAAATTAAATGGATAAGGTATTTTAGATTTAGATTTCATGTTGGCTTTAAAAACATAGATTCTACAGTAAAATAATGTTTTTTCACAAACAGCAATATTCTGTTAAAAACAGAATTCTGGGTATAATTTTTGTTTTCGAGAAAGTAACCAACAGCAGAAAATTGTGAGTTAACAAAGCTCAGATTCGACGTTTTCAAGTGTGTGTGTTTGAAATCACACTTTGTGCGCTCGTTCACTATTCCATAGAATAGTTCACTAACATAGTTCACCTGACAGAGTTAATGAACACAAATGAGTGAATTTAGACACTGATGAACACCTGCTGTTATAATCACAATCACTGAGGGAAAGAGAAACAAGAAACACATATAGAGACTTCAGTTACAGCATAAAAAAATAAAGTAAAATAAAACACCTTCAGTCTCAGCAGAGGACCATTGAACAACTCCACAAACAACAGCATATACACTTATTACTGACCGCGTTGACTTCCATACCATTTTTATTGAATACCGACAGAAATTTATTTTATTATTATTATTATTATTTGTCTCCGTAATGGAGTGAGGGACTTGTTACTCTTCAGCCTTGAACTCATTAATTTAGACTCTCCAGCTACTGTAATGCAGAGTTTATAAAACACTTTTATTATAGCAATAAAGCTGGAAAGTCAATAGGTAGTGTAACAGAAATTAGCTCATTTTATGAAAATTAATAATCAACAATAACGGTTTATTCTTAATTATTAATATTCCGGCTTAAGCTTCAGTCAGTTTGGTCAAACAAACATATGATTGTATATGATCATGCTCGCGCGACCGAGCGGATTCCCAGATTATGAATATTAATTATCAACAATAACAAATTATTATTAATCATTAATATTCCAGATCAATTTATTGTTAATTTGACCAAACAAACACAAGCAGAGCCGCTGCCCTTCCGAGCGGACACGGTAATGATCTATTCATTTAGAAAAAGGGAATTTAATTGCTACTTCTTGCGAAGTAGATTAATCATTCAAAAGTTTTAAACAACTTATAATAGCTAGGCAGAGGGAATCTGTATTTCAGTGACATTTTCTCGTGAGGCAAACAATACAATTCATTTGATTATAATGGAATTTATTGACTAGTCAGACAGATAACAAATAAACGCACAAACATACATTAAACATAAAACAAAGGTAAAACACGTGGAGATATTGGGTCTATAGTATGTGTAACAACAAAGAGAAATAGTAAAGCGAGGAAATAGAGATTTCAGATAACAGAGTGACAAAACTTTCAGTTCCACACGCACCATTAAGGACCACCAAGATTATAAAAACAAAAACACCTTTTTTTGATAAAAGGGGCTCAGCTTAATCGCATAACTAAAATCACCTGGACTTTCATGTCTGGAGGTCTCTCCTATGCGAGTCTCTCTTCCGTCGTGATAAAAACTCTTTTTGATGTCCTTCTTGATGCATGGAGTTTGTAATGCAGCTCGGACGAACACGATCGCAAACTTTAAACTGAGTTTACTTTGCCGGAAAATAAAGAAAAGCGTGGCGTGGAAAAGTCCATGTGGCTTAGAAGACCGCGTGGCCCTCAAAGGGGCCACGTTTTGATGGGTTTAAGCGCAAATCCTTCCTTTGTCTCGAGGCTGCTCGTATGCAAATTTGAGTGTCCGCCCAGAGTATGCGGACAGGCATGTAATACAGGGATTTAAAGAATAAAGCAATGCGAGTTATGATTTTGCTCTATGTATCATGTGTTGTAAAATGTCAGCAGAAACCCATCGGTACCAAACATGGGGGGTTTAAAAGTACATCAACATGATTTTTCACATCCTCATATTATTTATGCTTTAAAAAGGCCTAAATGTACGAATTTGTATAAACTATGAGGAATGGTACAAATTACAAAAGTTAAGTGTAATTAAACAAGAGATTTGGGTTCTAAATGTCTTTGTTTGAATAGAAAAAAAAACATTGGAGAGGAATGTCTTTTTCTTCTGTGAGGAGAGGGCTTCTAGATGGGTATTTCCTCTTATCTTATCTGCCATCTCCCTTTGAAGTTGGCAGAGAGTACTTTAGGACTGTTCTGTGGAACATCCCAAACTCGTTACTTGTCAGCAGAAATTTTTTTAGGCCAGACTTTTTGTCACCGAGTGATCTAAATTGCCCTGGAAATTGAAACCAGGACATTTTCATGGAATGTTGAACGAAATGTTTATCTCTAGCATATATGTTACAGTAGATAAATCTATTTGTCTCAAATTTGTTCTGATAAATGTTTTGATAAAGGTCTGGATGACAGGTCTAATGCTATAGTTTTTATGCTTAGTGCAGTTATTTTATTAATGAGAAGTGGAAACCAAAAAGACAAATAATTATTTTTCAGAGTTAAAAAGTAACAAAACAGTTCAGTTAAGACAAAGTCACGCTCAGACCTCATGAATCAGACCTTGTACCTCAACAATGGTAACAATTAAATTGTTTCAAGCCGCAAAGCATGCTGGGTGTGGCAAAGTACAAATATCCCAGCATGCATTGGGTCATGAATAAATTATGTAGTATAATGGTGTTACAGTTTGATTCATTTGCGTTTGATTCTGCTGTTGTTTATGTTTAGACTTTCAGTAGCCTGTTAGTAGCTTGTTTTTGAGTTAAACTGAATTTTGTTACTTTTCACAGTTGTTGAGGTTCATACACTGATTCTTGATGTCTCTTTGAGTGCAACTTGCAACATAGAGCATAGTATTTTTGTCTAAGATATTCTTAAAAACTTCCAGAATTCAATGCCACATACAGGCATGTTTTGTGAAACAATAGATTAAACATTGGATAAAAGCAGTGCATTATATTGTATTAAATTAGAACAGGTTCTGCCTCATTAAAACAACATAAACATCACCAGATCTCTTTTTTTTTGTGGCTTGGTTGACATATCAAAAGAGCTTTTCAAACAAAGTTCTTAATCATTGCAGCAGCCAAAATAAATTTATGTTAAAAACAGAAGGGCTAAAAGCCCAACTAGAGCAAGCTGGTGACTTAAAATGTTAACCTTTCTCTCAAGAAGAACTTTTGTAGATGTTATACAAAAATAAATGTTTTAGTAATAAGTGTAGCTGGTGATTATGTTTGTGGAGTTGTTTAATCATCTGCTGGTAATTTAAATGATTTAATCATTTGTTGTACTTCAGGTTATTTCATAATAAAGCTGTGTCTGAAATAGTAGTTCTTTGTATGTTCTGTTTTTTGTTTTTTCCCTTCAGTATTTCTTCATTTGTTCCTCGCTAATCCTCAATTATCATTTAATTAGTCATTTAATTAATTTATTTACTTAGCTTTGCTCCATTTGTCTTGAACACTCAGTAGTGTGGACACTTGGAAGTGTTCAATTAAAACTGAGGCATTTGCTGTGGGGTTTACAGGGTTAAAGGTGTGAGAGGTAAAACACAGTGTAAAAATGTATTTTAACAGTAATATAATGCTAATTTAAACTACTAAAGGTAGACTGTAAAAAAACAGTAGATTGCTGGCAACCACAGCTGCCAGTAGTTTATCGTAAAATCAAGGAAAAAACATTATCTTTCTGAAAACCTGAAGAAAATTTCTTCTGTGTCAACATTGTAGAGGAGAGTAGAGCCAGTGTTTGAGATGAACAATGAAACGCTGATGTTATTCTGCATGATGCAGTAAGAATCTCTCTGGAATGTGTGCTGCTGTGAAATTTAAGGCATTTGGGTTAAACAGAACTTTTCTAATTATAAGTATGCTTCTAAGCATATATAGCACATTACTTCATAAACTCATACAGCAGTTGACCAATTTGAGGCAGTTGCTTTCAGTGAACAAAATGAGTTCTTTTTAAAATACTTAAGTATTGTGTATATCAATGTATATCAATATTTTGACAGCAACATACTGTAACATAACAGTACATTGCTGGCAAGTGCAGCTGCCAACATTTTATTGTTAATTTACAGAGCAACAGCAAGATGCTGTTAATTTAACAGTAACATGGTGGCAACCGTGCTGCCAGTAACTTCCTGTTTTTTAATTGGACAATTTTTTATAGTGCATCTAAAGCTGGTCAAACATGTGCTCGCTCCGGCTGGTCCCTGATTATTGTGAATGAACTGGATGGTATTTTTGCCCTCAGCGTCTTATTTGAACTATTGTCAGAGTTGATTTGTGTTGTCCTGGAAAAGTCTGATTGTCTTTTTCTCTGTGGAAACCTGTTAAAACAAGGAAGCAAACAATGTAGAATCAAGCATGAGAGTTGATCAAATCTGTTTTAACAGCTGACGCCCTTCCAGCCTTCTCATGAGCTGAACTTATTGACATAAAGAGACCTGGCTATCTTTTAGTAAACACATAATTAGTTATGGTTTTATTTCTTTATTTATTTCTTCATTTATTTATTTTTATTCCTCAACATTTGAATCAGCATTTGCATAATAATAATAATAATAATAATAATAATAATAATAATAATAATAATAATATAAATAATAATAATAGTACCAACAACAACAACAATAGTAGTAGTTGTTGTTGTTATTGATATTACTGAAAATGAAATGATTATTATTTATTGTTATTAGTACTAGTAAAAGTAATAGTAGAATTGCATTATTTGTTGTGTATCTTTCTTTTGATATATGAAAATTAATATGCAAAATACTTTTGTGACACTTTCTAGCAATGTTTTTTAGAAGTTTTATTTAATAATATATTATTATTGCCATTTTTGCTGTTGTGTGTTATTGTTTTGTTTATTTATTTTAGGCTTTATACAAAATATGTATTTTAATATTTAAATATTAACATTAAAAAAGGATTGTACTCTTCCTTTTTTATTTGTCTTATATATTGTTTTTTGTATTTGTTATAATATTATTTGGTATATATAATATTAAAATTCTTTTTAAATTAAATACAAATTGTATTGATACATTAATACTAATGAATAGTTTTTTTTGTTTATTTTCAGTTTTGTTGTCAGTTACACATTAACCATACTGTAATGTTATGGACTTTGTTGTTAGCAACAATATTTAATTAAACAATTAATAATTTATAAAGCAGGACTTTTGCAATGTTCTTCTTGCTCTGGATTTTTATAGGGAACTGTATGAGTTCTCTGAATGTTTATTTGTTCATGCAAATCCACTGTTTTGCTGCTTTTTGTTTGGGCACTGGCTGGCAGACTGTATGATCGGGCACGTGTTGACTAGCTCTCAAAAAATGAAGAGTGTTGTTATGTCACTGCTCCGTAATCCTTCTGCTGTCCTCATAAAGCCTATGTGTGTTTGCATTACATTTGTGTACATGCTTAGGGAGGACTGTCGTTATGAGTATGACATGAAAATATTCTGCATAGACTTGTCAGTGCCGTGATGCTAATTTGATTCACTATTCATAATTAAAACATTAAAAACACAAAAAAAAACCTAAATAACAACAAAAATGTAATATATATAAAAAAAACTGTGTGTGTGTGTGTGTGTGTGTGTGTGTGTGTGTGTGTGTGTGTGTGTGTGTGTGTGTGTGTGTGTGTGTGTGTGTGTGTGTGTGTGTTTATAAATATATAATATATAAATATATAATATATATATATATATATATATATATATATATATATATATATATATATATATATATATATATATATAAATTAATATTAGCATTGTTATTGTCATATTATGAATATTAATAATTATATATATATATATATATATATATATATATATATATATATATATATATATATATATTTAATTATTAATATTCATAATATGACAATAACAATGCTAATATTAATTTATTTTTTGTCTTTTGTTATTTGTTTTTGGTTCTATTATTAGTTTTAAATATTTTAATTCTTGAAAAATTTAAATAATGAATGTACATATTTTTATTTAGCATGTTTTTCTTCAGATCGTTATTCTAAAAAATATATTATTATTATGACTGGTGTTGTTATTATTTTGGAAATTTGTGCTTTTTTCTATAAATGAAATTATGGGAATGTATATCAAAGAATACAACAGAATAATATAATATAAAAATATGGTTACTAATATTCTAATACTAATATTTTAATATTCAGAACTAATATCCTAATAACTATTAATATTCAGAAGCTAGCAGGAAAAACATGAATTAAATCTTATATAGAATAGGTTTTTCAAATACAATACCGGTAAAATGTTTGGTTTTGAAATTAGTAAGAACTTTCAATGTTTTAAAATGGAACCTATTCTGTTTACTCAGACTTTATGTATTTGATTTAAAAAATACAAAATATTATTACATTTTAAATAACTGTTTACTTATTGAAAATATTTTACATTTTCCAATTTTTTTGTGATTTGAATTGGATCATTCTATTCTATCATCATAACTAATTCTTACTGTTTACTGGTAGTGTATAATACAGTAGATTATAATATCGACCTCTCTGACCCTCGTAACTGTTTTGAAGGCTTAAATATGTGCAATGGTTGTAATGATGTTTACCTTAAAAAAAATTCCAACCTACAGCCTAACCAAAAGAACCAAAAGAAAATTCAACTGAAAATAATGTCATCTGACAGCAACAAACTCTTATTTTGTAGCATGAATTTCCCTGGAGCTGGTGTTTTTTTTTTTTTCGGTTTGTTGTTGATGTGATGTGAGATTATGGAGGTCAGGACTCTTGCGCTCTGTCATTGGGGGAAGGGAATCACACTAATCTTTACTCTCACTCTCAGCTTTTATTGCTCAGGCTTTATTCAGTCACCGTCCTGCCACATGTGCTCTAGGATTCCCAGGAAAACCTGTCCAACCATATCTGTATTGCACATAGGGTTCCTGCTTTTTGGTCTGTTCACACCACATCATGCAATGGGAACGATTTTAGTTATCAGCCCTGTTTACACCTGGTTTAAAGACCTGAACCAGAAGTTGCTGAGACTTTTATTTTAGTATGTTGATGTTGCTTCTAAATCAAACTGAATATTCAGTCGGGGACGGGGGCTTTCTTTTTGCACAAAATGAACTGCCAACTTATCCAGCATTTGTTTTACACAGCGGATGCCCTTCCAGCTGCAACCCAGTACCAAGAAACATTCGTACACACTAGGGTTGTGACGATAAGGAAATTTCCCCACTGGTTTATCGACATGTGACAACACCGGTAATACCGGTATCACCCTTGGAGTGGGCATTTCTTCTTTTCCTCTTTTTTTCTGCTTTTAAATAGCTTATAAATGTGTGCGTATAATACTTTCACTGTCAGTTTTGCGGGAGTTGCCAATTAGGCATCAATTGTTTGAATGGACGAAAAGGAAACTACAAAAAAAAAAAAAAATTACTGTTATTAAACAAAACATAACTTTTATTAACATAACGAATAAAACACAACAATGCTACAGGCTGAAAAGATTGTGGTAGTTGGAACCATACAAATAACAACCATAAACGCATGTATTATATATTAACAGCTTAGTCCTTATGAACAATCCAATGAACGAATCTATAGGCTATTGAAGAATAAACCGAATATGAAATATGATCCTTGCATAATGATCACAACTAAACAAGCTGGCACTCATTTTATATATAAACCATGAATAAAAAAATGTTAAGAAAAGGAACATTATGTAAAAAAAAATGTAAAGACTACAGGCTAAATAAAAGCGCCTCCTCAGAGCTAAACATCACATCACGCGTGTCAGTTTACAACTTCTGTAAAGTTCAGACAACCTATACAGATCACACAATCTCAATAAACAACATGTAAATGTATAAATATTTCGATAAGTATTGTTATGGAATATTTATAACGATATGATCTTGCTTTGATCTCTCTTAAAAGCGGCAGTTACAGGTGCTGCAAGGGCATCTTACACTGTCAGTGGCGGAATACACACAGCACTGGCAAGACGTTTTATTTTTAGTTTTATTTCTTGCAGATTTGCGTGTTGCTCCTTTTTAAAAATACCTTTTATTTTTAAAATCTATCAAGTTAATGTTGTCTATCGAATTACATAATCTCCCTCGGATTGGAGTCCGGTGCGCAGTAAGACTATTAGACAGTAGACCAACACCGCCCTGTAAGTTTACACACTGCATAGACTGTACAGGTCCACAGCTCTGGTGTGGTATGAATTACATGTTTTAAATGACAGCGAGACATGCTACCTTTAGTTTTTATTGTAAAATATACATTATAACCCAGTACACAGTAAAATAATATGTTTTGAATGGCTTGTCTATTGGCGGGGTATATAGCGTTAAATTTAAATAGGCTAAGCATATTTTCATTAATATTAAAACACATTAATACAAACTAGCCAGCCTTTGATTTTTTTTTGTTTACGTATATTTTTATCAAACGAAAAATGCAATGAATTGTTTTTTTTGGTTTTCATTTTATTAGAATTAATAGGCCTATAATTAATAGGCTACACAACTCCTACATATCTTTGGCTCCAATTGTGTTTTACAGATATCCTACCAATAGACTTTTTTGGCTCAAAGACATTTATGCCTGTTAATTTCTGTGGTGTATTTTGACAGATTTTGCAAAGGCTTTAGCTATTCTACCTGTCAGCTGCACCTGCCTAAGTTTTGCGACTTGACTTGCGTTGTGGCTCGATGTCTGAATGAGAGAGAGAGAGAGAGAGATCAGTCCTCAGATTCGATGTGTGGCCGCACGTCTCAGTTACTTTATTGCAATTTTTAATATTGGCTCATCTAAATAAACTTTTCATTCGATTAAAAGCTGAAATATTGTCAGACAGACGAAGCAACTTTTGGTTTTTAAAGAGAGCGGCTTCAGTTATAAAAGATGCGCGCACACACAGGATGCGCTCTTGTCGGCCTATTCATTATAGATTTTTTTAACATTAAACACATAAACAAGTGGAAAAAAGAACAGCTGAACTTTGGAAAAAGTGCTCACGTTGCCACGATGTTGTTTCTCTGCAGTTGGATTGTTAATGGAAACTACAAAAAATAAAAATTACAATAAAAATAAAAATAAATCCCTAGTTTTAATAAAATAATAAGATTTATTATTAAACATTGTGAGATGATGGTCGCGTGATTTTTAAAATGAGAGTATGCGTTGCCTATTCATCTATCTATCCGCGACCCACCCATAGTTAAACATGAAGGTGGGTGTATAAATTAGTTATGTTTCCTCTAGATACTGCCGCCTTTGTCAGGCAAAGTTTGCAGATTGATTCATTAACGTCTTCAGGTTCTCTTTTGCATTTGGTTTGAACCCAACGTATTGCCAAACAGGTGCTTTTGCATTGCGTTTTAAAACTAAATCGTCCGGCATCCTCTTTCTGTAAATTCGACTCCTCTTTTCTCCTCACTTGATAAATGAAATATGACGCATTGTAGCTATGTTTAGATTTTAATTATAGTGCATGCTCTCGTCTTAAGTCAATTATTTACAATTATATTTTCCATTTAATTCAAATAAATGTTTAATAAAAAAAAAAAAACGAATACTTAAAAAAAAAAAAAAAAAATGTGGGGACGGTGTCACGGTGAAAAACTGATGTCACCGGTGTTGCGTCTTAACACCGGTATCACTGTCTATCGTGGCAAGCCTAGTACAAACTCATTCACACTCTTTTACTCGCATACACTACGGCCAATTTAGTTTATTCAATTCACTCATACCGCATGTCTTTGGACTGTGGGGGAAACCAGAGCACCAGGAGGAAACCCATGTAAACACTTGGAGAGCAAGCAAACTCCACACAGAAATGCCAACTGACTCAGCCGGGACTCCAACCAGTGACCTTCTTGCTGTGAGCTGACAGTGCAAACCTCTGAGCCACCATGTCGCCCAACATTAATTTACTTGAATTTTTTTTTGGTTCACCTAATTTGGTTCTCCTTTTGGTTTCAAGTGGATTTTAAGATGGGTTTTAGTAGATAATGGAGACTATCTCTTTAAAACCTCATGTGTAAATGGGAATGCTCACCCAAAAATGACAATTCTGCAATCAATTACTCAGTTTCCACGTGTACTGTAAGTTTTGAGTTTCTTTCTTCTGTTGAACCCAAAATAAATGATTATAAAGAATGCTGGGTGATGGTAACCATAGTTAGTTTTTTTTCCTGATATTGAAGTAAAAAAAATAACTTTGTTTAATTGAAAAAAGAAACTCTTAAAGGTTTAAAACCACATGAGGAAGAATAAATGGTAAGCCAATTAAAAAATTTTTGGATGAACTGTTCCTTTAAAATGTCCCTTATTTTCTTTTTTGATTGAAATTGTCAGGTCAGACTTTATTTTTAAGGTGTCTTTGTTACAGCCTATTCATGTAACTACAGAGTAATTTTAATTTTAGTAAATCTACTGACGCAATTGTTGTTTAGTAGTTTCTGCTCGGCACAAGAGCCGATTTGACATTTTGCACCACGCTGTTTAAATAGCAAATGCATTTGCGCTCATATGTACGCCCATAGACGTTTTGATCTAAAAAAGAAGGCGTGTTTTGGCACGTTGCTGGCGTGTTGCTATTTTGAGAAACTATAATAGTCTGTTCTTAAGAAAGAACAAAGCCGGTCTTAAGACCAGCGCAGAGCGAGTTAGTTGTGCGCCTCGCTTACACACTGCTTAATACACAAGATGTTGAGCAATACGCATATATCTTTACATATGAAAAAGAATTAAAATATTAAGGATATATAGGATATGAAAGGATATGTATAGGATATAAATATAAAGGCGTAAAATATTACAAAACATATTATTTTCTATCCTACATAAATATGAAAAACCACTGCCTTCATGCCTTCTTCATCTTGGGAGACTTTTTCAGTTCATTAAATTTGCTTTTGTATAATGTTATCATTATTAGCAGTATTATATATTATATCAATATTTATATTCGTTTTATTAAAAACAAGCTTAGATTTGCACCTGTCAGATTTAAGACCATATGGGGCACAACATGTGTATTAGTATATAACTCAGGTTTTTGAACACATTTCGTTGATATTGTTCATTTATTCGTTTGCTGGAAATTAGAACTGAATTTAGAAATAGTTTTGAAACAAATATTTGTGCTTAACAAACTAAATGTATTATTTATAGGCTAATAGATGTATGTGCGTACAAGGTTTTCCTATCCACAAGAGCAAAATTTAATATAGATAGTTTATCTCTCATTCTCGCGCTCTAGATATTCTGTTTATCTTTTTTCTTGCTAGTGAAATGCTCAGTTTTTCCACTTCCACTTAGTTTACGTCAAGTATATACCAAATGCACCATGGCGCGAAGCAACTTGCACTTAAAGGGAATGGAAGATGAGACACTGATATATCTCTATTTTATTCTGAAAACACACCTATAACTCATTTAGAAAATAAACTTAACCCTTTAAGACCATGTGCCACTGCGCAAAGCGGATTTTTCCATCCTTGTATTAGCAAAATTGGATTCTGACATGCCCTGAAAGCGTTTGCGCCCTGC
Source organism: Danio rerio (assembly GCF_052040795.2). Taxonomy (NCBI): domain Eukaryota; kingdom Metazoa; phylum Chordata; class Actinopteri; order Cypriniformes; family Danionidae; genus Danio; species Danio rerio. Next base: position 20,494,661 of record NC_141030.1, read on the forward strand.
TCTTTGCGCTTTGCGCATAGATCGTCAAAATAGAGCCCATAATGTTTTTTGGTCCATTTTATCTGCTGAAATTGTTAGTTTTATGAAATCTTTTATGAAATCTATATGAAAGTATGACATCTTTTAAACACAAGCTTGTCAGTCTTGGTCATTAAACAGAGGCGATTAACCACTCTCCTAAAAAGGCAGAACCCTACTTACTAGAGGTGTAACGATACTCTCAGCTCACGATACGATGTGTATCACGATATAATGTTCACGATTCGATATGTATCATGAAATTTGGAATAAAAATTGAAAATTAAACTGAAATGCAAATTTTACCAAGTAAACTATTTTTTATGTATTTCTTTTGTTTCAACTTGTTAAACTGAACCTTCTTTAAGAAAATAAATTAAACAGGACTGTCTCTGGAAAATAAAACAATTTAAAAACTTCTTTAAAATATTATTGAAATGACAGAGACAAAATTAAGGAACAATTTAAGTAAAGGTGCAAAAAAAATAAGCTTTCTATTCAATTGAATTTAACAGTAAGAGCTTAAGGCTTTGCTTGGTCACTTGCGTTTTTTGTGTGTGCAAAAAAAAAATCCACATTTCCAGGTATTTAATTCATATTTAATTAAATTAATTTAGAGATATCTCTAATTACAATTGTGACTAGTCAAAACTCATTTAGAGATATCTGCAAATATTTTTCAATGGAAGTCAATGGAGGAATGACTAGTCATAATATATTTGCCGATATCACCAATCTGAATTCGTACTTGTACAATTGTAATTGCAGATATCTCTAATTGTCATTCTGACTAGTCGAATTATAATTATGACCAGTCAAAATATAATTAGAGATATCTCTAAATATATTTATGGATAGTCAGAACAAAGGTTTAAATGCTAAAACGGCTTGCCATACGCGCGCGTCTATCAAAGTCCGCCCTCTGTAGTAACAGTTCACAGTCAGCTCACGTCATGTGTGATTTTGCGGCGGGAACATTATATGAAGACAGAATGATATTTTAGGGTGAATTGTACCTTATAAATACAGTATGTGACTCTTTCAACACCATTAGGAGGTATCCCTGTCGCTGTGCAAAGTATGTAAATCACTGTGAAGACTTTAAAACTTCGGCTATGTTTGACCCAGTATGCGTGTCAAAAAGCGGACGCGTCTAAAGCAATGACTGTACAACCCAAATGTTGCAAGACGTCTGATTTTGAGAGGATGGGCCATCCTCTATTTCAGCTCCACTCATCTTGGTCTGCTAACATTACTGTTGCTGCAATCTGAACTCACGTGCGGCAGCAGGTGGAACGTAGCTCACGTGCAAACAGCTCAACTAATAAGAGAAAACGGACGTCGTATTGTAATCAAATCGTCATAACGCCACGATGCATATTGTGACATTTTTGCATCGCAATAAATCGTACAACGATAAATCGTTACACCCCTACTACTTACTCAATTTAGGATTTTTTATGTGGCCCCCCATAAATCTGTTATCTACTGAATCAAGACAAACTATTTTGGTCACCATATGATTTATACAGTATTATAAGTTTGTAGATGAGGCCTAACTTACCCACAAATATTGTCTCAAAAATTTTGTTGTTCTAAACAGAAAACCCATTATTGGCCTTTTACATTCTAGGTATACTTGAATTAATGCCAATGTATTAGTCGGAGTGCTAAGAACATCGTATAGCGTGCCACACTGCTCCGTCTAACCTGTTTTAGTCTGTTACTAACCTGTACAGAGGCTTGTAGTGCTATGGACTTAACGTAATCTACCAAGGATAATAACATGAACTCTGTTTGAATAATTCAAAACATAACAATTCATTAGTCAGGTAAAAATGTGTTATGCCAATTTATTCAGTCAATTCATAAACGATCTATACTAGACATCAAATTATCAAAGACAAATCCAAGATTAAAAGATGCATTGCTGACTTCAAAATATCATACCAATATACTATCGTACCAGTCACACTGAGAAATTTCAAATTATATCAAACATGATAGATAAAGTCACTTGGGCTGATTCAAAACAGTCAGACTTTGAAATTACCATTTTGTATGAGTATAGTATATAGAGAGGGTGGGTGAACAGGGATGCTTTAAATGAAGGACTGGAGGGGAGCTAGTTTTCTCGCATTCCCACCTGGTGGGTTGTGGAGCCGATTGTCTCTGTGTTTTCAGCTCATATTTGAATTGTCAAAGACATCAAAGTATTTGTGGTATCTCAAGTCTTACAATGTGAAGGGACATCATTATGATTACCATAATCCGGTTTGTTTTGCAATTTTACCCTCAGATGTCACTCTGCTCTCAAAGTGCATATAGATTAGGTTTCCAATCACATGAAACAATGTATATAAACCTGTTTTCTGCTTCATTTATAGATAAATTCAATGCTTATGTGACACTGAAAGTGCAAAATGTGAAGAGTACCACCATCACTGTGCGAGGAGACCAGCCGTGCTGGGAGCAAGACTTCATGTTGTAAGTTTGTCAAGAGTCTGCTTTTTTTCCACTAGTCATTCACACATGTGTAGAGCTATCTTTATGGGTACTTCCCATTGACAACCATTATACCATAATACAAATTGTATACAGTGGGGGGAAAGTATTCATTATGTCATGTTTTTTTTTCTTTTTTCTGGGAAAAATATTTTACAGGAGCTGTTGACATGGAATTAAGCCAGATTTTGGTAAAATCCCAAACAATACCAACATAAATATAACAACACAAAAAAAATCTGAAAAAATTGTTACGTTTAAAAACAATGGAATGACTCAAGAATAATGTAATGAACTATTAAGTTGTATTAAGTACTATAAATAAAAGGCTATATATAAAATGGCAGCTTAAAGACGCCTCTTGTATGGAGAATTGCTTCAACAGATTGTAAAAAATCTTGATGGTTCTGTGGGTCTCGTCTATCAAATGTGATCTTTGTATTTTCTATTGTATTCAAGTCAGGTTTACTTCCTCTGAAATCATTTGAGAGTTTCATTGACTGTGTTTTGGATCATTGCCTTGCTGAAATGTCCAACCTGGTTTCATCTTTATCATCCTGCTAATGTAGATGTTGGACTGAAGCAGCTGATATTAATTTATACTGACAAAGGGCAGAGGATTGCTGTAGAACTACTCAGAGATTCAACTGCTGTCTGGGGTTTCACTACCTTTCTACACCTCCCTTTCTTCATGTGTTCAATACTGTTTTTCTGCACCCGCCCCCCCCCCCCCCCCCCTCTCACATTTTTGGTGCTTTATTGGCATGACAAATAGGGATGTCCCTATCCGATATTGATATCGGAAATTCGTCCGATATCAGTCCAAAAAACTCTATTGAACTGCGTTAAAATTCTTCGATATAAGCAGTCCGATACTCTCTAAACTCCGTTACAGCTATTCTATCCAGCAGCGTCCAGAGCCAGCGTGCAAAGCCCATGTGATCACAACACTGCTTGCTAGCAAAATCTCTAAGATTTAACATGCTCTTTACACTAGGTTATGGTGTAGTACGATAGAAATCTATTTTGACAGTAGCACACGCTGACGCTAGCAACAACGGCACATCTCTAACGTTACTGGTTTATTTACTTCACGTCAAGCGATCTTTACATTGTTTTGCATAAGGCTGCTAAGCAACATAAGGCACCGAATGGCGACGTAGCACACATCGTGCGAGCCTCAATTCGGTCATGGCATTTAGTGGTTCATCCAGTGTGATACCTAATTCATCACCAGCGCTTCCCACACATAAGTCTTTACCTCAGCGGCCCGGTTCTGTGTGCATGAGAAAAGTCTCCGCCACAGACTTGAGGGCTCTGCTGCTGCAGCAGACCCACAGAGACGAGTTGCTCTGACTTTAGCTTTAAGAAGAGCGCGAGGACATGCAGAAAAAAACCTACAATACATTATCTTTTTCCGGACATGTCCTCTATTTGGGACTTAAAAATTGCATTCAGCCAAGATTTATAAATCGCCGAACATGTCCCGGATTCTGCTTTCTTTAGCTGCGTTTCTTTACTTTTTTATACACAAACTTTCAATCTCAAACTCTCAGCAGCACTAAGACTAGAGAGGGAGCAGATTTGACCTGTCAGTGGTGCATATGGATAATAGGAGTGAAATAGTGGATTTATTATTCTTTATTTCATTTTTTAACTTAAACACTCTGAAAGGAACAGTGTCATGTAAAATGCTAAACTTTTTTGTTGTTTTCATTGTCTGTTAAATAAGAATAAGAAATCATTCTGTTGCTGAGGGCCTTTACAGTTTAAAAGAAAGAATGGAATTACATTTGGGGCAAAAGGAAAATTTTATTAGAGACATTCCCATGTTTAACTCTTTTTTTAAAAAAAAAAGCCCAGAAAGATAAAGTGCTCTGATAAACAGTGTCAGCTTTGCACATCAGTTTGCAGTTATTTACATTGTCTAATTTTCCCATGTGGGCAGTAGGGTGAAATCTGTGCAAATATGCAAATATAATGAATTTTGATAAATAAAATTATTCTTAAAAGTGACATTATTGTATGTGCTGTGGAGAAAAGGTGTGTTTCAATCCAGCCTCTGCAAGTATTTTTATGTTAAATATAATATGTGCAATATATATTATTATAAAATTAATAATGTTTGGGAACGTTGATACAGCCATAATCTTCTTATGATACAAACACAGATAAAATAGCTCTGATCATGTAAATGTTTGTACCAACCATACTGCACATTTTTATTAACTTAACAATAAATTATTTCTGCTGCCCAGTGTGAAAGATATTTTTCAGCTCAACTGGATCAAAAATTTATCAAAAAGCTGTGTGTGAAATTGAAATTTTCGACACTGAACCTTTAGCTGTTGTTCAATTAACAATATTTTTTTCTTACGTTCCTGCTCTCAGCAGTTTCTACTCTTTGCTGATGGTAAAAAATGAACAACTGAAGTGACCTGTAATTAGCATTTTGCACTTTAAAATTTTTTTTTATTTATTCAATTAAGATTTTTTCAGGGTCTTACTATTTATTCTTTAATTCTTTTTATATATTCTTATGTAAAAGTTTACATTTGTGCAACCAATAGTAAATAAACTGGTTGTTTTTTCCATGCTTACTGTTGCTGACTTGTTCTCAGTTTGATCTAGCCGTTCATACATTAGACTCAACAAAATAGGTAAAAATAAAGTTTTCCATAATTTGTACTGATATCGGATTTATATCGGTATCGGACTGATTGCTGCAATTTTGGTATCGTATCGGAAGTTAAAATGTTGTATCGGGACATCCCTAATGACAAATAACTGTACATTCGTATTGCAAAAGCAGTGCAGCGTCGCTGCGTACAAACAAGACAAATAGGGCAGTAGTTCAAACAAAGCGGGTCATTGTGGGTTTCTCAGATGGTGGCAGGAGTCATCATTCATATCATATTATTCATTTATAAGAATAAAAATAATAATAAATCGGAATAAGCTGTACATTTAACAATTAACATTTTAGGATAAAACAGTAATAAAAAACAATAATAATCAGTATATTTACAATGATTCCTTTACAATAATCTAGGTGTGTGTGTGTGTGTGTGTGTGTGTGTGTGTGTGTGTGTGTGTGTGTGTGTGTGTGTGAGTGAGTGAGTGAGTGAGTGAGTGAGTGAGTGAGTGAGTGAGTGAGTGAGTGAGTGAGTGAGTGAGTGAGTGAGTGAGTGAGTGAGTGAGTGAGTGAGTGAGTGAGTGAGTGAGTGAGTGAGTGAGTGAGTGAGTGAGTGAGTGAGTGAGTGAGTGAGTGAGTGAGTGAGTGAGTGAGAGAATCACTGATGTTTTTATTGATCTGCTCTCTCTTTTTGTGACAGGCATTAATGTATTGGTTAGCTTGAAGAACACAGTCATTCTTCCCCCTAGTCAGTACTGTTTTTTTTCTAATTCAGTGAATTGTGGGTAAGTTTACTTTGTTTTCCTGCTGCTTCATTCCAGTAAATTAGATATTCTTCTTTTCATGCATTTATTATTTGATTGGGCTTAATTCTGTAGATAAGCATGTCCGTGTCCTGATGCTGCCTGCTTTTAGTCATATTTGCTATGTTGGTTTGTGTTTGTAACTTCAGGACCATCTGAATCAGGTGGCTTTTTTTTAATCCTTGTTTTTTGAGGGCTTTAAAATTATAAGAGTTGGGGTCACTCATTTTTAGGTGTTTCCAAAATTTGACTGCTTGTTTTTCAATGCGCATGTGTAAATGATACTAATTCTGCCCTGCATGCATTGCTGGGTGTGTTCCTCTTTACCCTGAGGATGCTCCTACAGAACTCTGCACGTAGGCTTTCAATTGAATGTTTATCCCACTTATCAAACTCATGACTGAGGAAAGGACCCTACACTTTACTCCCGTATAGCACTATATGTTCAAACACCGACTGGAAAATTTTGAGCCAGATTCAAATTAGAATTTCTATTTGTGTTGATTTTTTAAAGGAGTAAAAGGCCCTTCTTGCTTTCTCTTTCAGTTTATTCACAGCCAGATTTAGTTTTCTATTAGCACTTATTTTCAATCCAAGGTATGTGTAGCTTGTGGCATGTTCAATTTTGTCATACCAAGGGTGAAACTGTGTTTTTTTTCCCTGACATCTGTATTTTTCTGCAATTATTTGGGTTTTAGTTTTCTTTGGGTCAACGGTCAGGGCCCAGGTCAGACAGAAGCTGTGCAGGATATCCAGTTTATCCGGCCAAATTGAATCAAATGCTTTCTGAAAATCTACAAAGCAAGCGAATATTTTGTTTTTGTTTTGATTGACATATCTGTCAACCAGAGTCTGAAGGGTGAAGATAAGGTCTGATGTTTTGTAATTTGGCAGAAACCCAATCTGACTTTTGCTGAGGACATTGTGCTCTGTAAGGAAGCCTATGAGTCTGGTGTTGATGATGCTGCAGAACAGCTTCCCCAGATTACAGTTCACACAGATGCCTCTGTAATTATTTGGGTCCTGATTTGTCACAACTTTTGAATATGAGCGTTATTAATCCTTTAATCCATTTGTCAGGAAAATGACCAGCACTCTGAACCAAATTGAACAATTTCATTATAGCCAATTGGAAATTGTGATTTATGTTTTTAATCATATCATTAAGGATACCGTCTGGACCACTTGTTTTTTATTTTTTTATTTTTATTTTATTTTTTTTTGGTAGGACTTTGAACTCTGAATTGGTTAATTTATCATATATAAACGATTGTTTAGTACTCATGTTTATTTTACTAAACAGTTTTTCAAAGTGGTTTTTCCAGTTGTCTCCAATTTGTATTGTTAGCTGTTCACGTTTCCTTTTAGTAAGGTTCCAGTTGGCCCAGAAATTGTTTGAGTCAACAGATTCTTCAATTGTGTTGAGCTGTTTTTGGGTGTACTCTTCTTTCTTTTTTCTGATTGTGTTTTTATATTTTTTAGCTCCTCACTGTACTGAAGACGTAAATTTGTATTCTCTGGTTGTCTGTGGTTTTTAATTTGCTAGTTGTCTTAAGTTTTTCCTTATAGTTTACAATCAAAGTCATGCCATTTTTCTTTCTCTTGTTTTTTGTTTTTAAAGTTTTCTTAGTAGTTTTAATATTAGATATCGTTGCCAAATAATCAAATATGTAATTTATGTTTTCTACAGCTAGATTAACACCATCACTATTATCAGGATAACTATTTTCTATAAGTTTATCCAAAAGTAAACCTATTTGGGGGTCTTCAATTATGTTCCTGTATTTCTCAAAGCTGTCTTGTACCCATCTATAATTATTTTTAATGTTATACAATTTACCATATTGTGAAAATATATTAGTATTCTTGTTCCTTTTTATATAAAGTGTAATTTGCCTGTGATCTCATAGAGGTGTTAGTGATTTAACAGTGAATGCACTGAAAGAGAACGGATCTAAATCTGTGATCATGGAGTCAACTGTTGAGCGACTGGGAAGTGACTGGGGCTGGGTTGAGCTGTTGGTGTTTCTGCCCAGAGAGTCTTCTTTCACCCTGCCATTGACCAGATACAAACCAAGACTGCGACAGAGCTCAAGTAGGAGCTTTCCATATTATTTATTTGGGCATCAGAGTTATTCCTAATTATTTACACCATTTTGTTGATAACTCTGTCCAAATGTGTATTTATTCTCACTGTCTGTGGTACAGTCAGTTAAGGACCCTGTTCTAGCATTGAGATTTAAACACAGCAGTGCACTTCCCTGGGCCTGGAAGTGGGTTATTTGAGTCTGGATGGTCTCAAAGTTGTTTCCATTATAATGTGGAGATTCGGATGGAGGAATGTATAACAATATGTCATTTTTGATTTGACTGAGCTGATTGTCGTTTTTGAGCCAAATATGAGATTCTTCTTTTAAAATAAATTTGATGTATTTATCAAGTTTGAGTTTGTTCCAGATTATCGTGCCCCCAGGATCCCTACCATGTTTCATTTTTTCATGTTTTTTTAGATGAAATGGATTTTTTACGGTATCCCGTGGGACAAAGAGTGACCTCATCAGTTCTGCGCCATGTTTCCTGGAGTATTATGATGTCTATGTCTGAAATGCTTATCCAAGGTGTTAACTTTACACTCAAGACTGGATGAGACTAGATATGCATACACCCTGGATATTCCACAGTGAGATCGTCAGCGATTTAATTTGGTCAACAAACAATTTTAACATTCCTCTAGAATAAAACTAATCTATATAAACCATAAAATACCTACATATCATATATTATATATAAAATATACTTATCATTATATAGAGTTCAAGCAAATTTGAGTATTTTTAGTATTTCTCTCTTTCTCTTAATTCAAAAATGACTTTATTGGCATGACAAATGTTACAATTGCATTGCCAAAGCATTTATAAAGTTTACATTAAAAAGTAGCATACATATATAATAAAAACACAGTAAGTAGTAGTAGTAGTGGTAAAAAAAAAAAAAAAAAAAAAATATATATATATATATATATATATATATATATATATATATATATATATATATATATATATATATATATATATATATATATATATATATATTTATATTAAGGGTGGAGCCGAACCCGAATACGGTATTCGGAAAGGCACGAATAGCGTGTTTTTACGAATACTTAATTCGAACAAATACTTGAAAAATTATTTGTATTCGGGAGCAAGAAAAACACTATATCAAAAAGCAGCGTTTCCTCATGAGACCATAGTGCATGCCCGCGTGAGTGAGTGAGTGAGTGAGTGAGTGAGTGAGTGAGTGAGTGAGTGAGTGAGTGAGTGAGTGAGTGAGTGAGTGAGTGAGTGAGTGAGTGAGTGAGTGAGTGAGTGAGTGAGTGAGTGAGTGAGTGAGTGAGTGAGTGAGTGAGTGAGTGAGTGAGTGAGTGAGTGAGTGAGTGAGTGAGAGAGAGAGAGAGAGAGAGAGAGAGAGAGAGAGAGACGCTCAGTCAGAAGTCGGAGGGCGCTTCTCCACAGCAACAGACAGAAGGCTCGGCTGAGCGAAAAAAATACTTCACTGCATCATTATTTTTGTTAAATAGATTTTTGTACCTTAATTGGGTTCCAGAGGCAGTTTATAAACTTGTAGCGGAGTTTGATCGGACGTCTGACGTCTGCAATCGGGTGCTCTGTTTACGCAACGTTAGCTCTGTTAGCACGGTAATTTAGACAATAGACTGTTGACAGAGTAACGTTAACGTTTGTTTATAAAGGTTAAAACGATGCTTGTGCAGTTGCGTCGAATAGTATGCACCTATGGGAGTTATATGGTACGTCTACATTACTGTCTTTTGCAGACAGCAAGATATATGCTATAGGCTAGTTAACCTTAGCATAGCTTCCCGTCACTTTTTATAAACTTAAAACTCCTCAAATACATTTGGGCACTATGAAAAAATGAGACTGCTGCTGAGCCATTTCTTGGTCCTCCACCAGTCAAAAGAAAAAAAAAAAACATTCAGGTTCTGTGTGGAAGCATTTTACAGTCAGTGGTGCTGCAGATAAAACAAAGTGATACTGTATAATGTGTGCAAAAGTAAAATCAGCAGAGGCAGAGATATTAAACATCTGTCAACATCTTCTATCCATAATCATTCATTCATTTCTTTTCGGTTAAGTCCCTTTATCAATCTGGGGTTGCCACAGTGGAATGAACCACCAATTTATCCAGCATATGTTTTACGCTGTGGCTGCCCTTCCAGCTGCTACCCAGCACTGGGAAACATCCATACTCTCTCTTTCACACACATACAATAGGGACAATTTAGCTTACCCAGTTCACCTGTATTGCATGTGTTTGGACTGTGGTGGAAACCGGAGCACCCGGAGGAAACCCACGCCAACATGGGGAGAACCCAGTCAGGGCTCGAACCAGCAACCTTCTTGCTGTGAGGCGACAGTGCTACTCACTGTGCCACCGCGCAACCTTCTATGTAATGTATTATCACATGCACTAAAAGCATCCTCTCCTGATACTGTCTGTGAACCCCCCACAAGCATCAATCCCCTCAATCAGTCCAGCTATGTTCTGCTAAATCCTCCACAAGCACCAAACCATCAACACAGCCACATTCTGCCCCAGCAAGTCAGTTTCAAACATAAAAAAAAAAAACTTTGTGTCTGTTTTGTGGCAGGCAGATGACAATAGCAGGGCTGTATCTTTTAGTATTATATAGAATACTTTTGTTCTGCCAGATCTCCCAGGCAGGGTTTTATTTAGATTTATTTAGTTAATTTTAGTTTTTGGAATTTTGTGCATTGGAAAGAAGTTCTTTCAGAAGAAGAACAGTTTTTTTGAAGTATTATTTGTTTTTATTCTGTCTATTCAGTGTCCTTCAACAAGAACGGTGGTGGTGGGGTTCATAATATTCACAATGGTGTTTTATTAGTTGTTGGTTTAACTATGGATGAGATAATGGCTTCTATGTTATTATATTTTCAATGACATTTCTTGTCACATGTTCAAAACAACAGCCAATATTGCATATCTATAATTTATATAATGGGTATAATTAAACAATACTTTCACTATAACGTAAATTAGAAGTGTAATAGAAAAAATATATATTTTTGCGCCATTTTGAATTTTACTCGAATACAAATACAAATACAAATACAAATACTTTTCCCCCCTCAACAAATACAAATACAAATACCGGCTGCTCCGCACATCCCTAATATATATATATATATATATATATATATATATATATATATATATATATATATATATATATATATATATATATATATATATATATATATACATAATAAATCATATTATTCAATATATTATTCAATGTATCATATTATTCATACATTCATTCATTTATTCATTCATTTTCTTTTCGGCTTTGTCCCTTTATTAATCCGTGGTCGCCAACTTATCCAGCACATGTTTTACACAGTGGATACCCTTCAAGCTGCAACCCATCTCTGGGAAACATCCATACACATACTCATTCACACTCATACACTACGGACAATTTAGCTTTAGCTTACCCAATTTAACTGTACCTCATGTCTTTGGACTGTGGGTAAAACCGAAGCACCCGGAGGAAACCCACGCGAATGCATCGACATGCAAACTCCACACAGAAATGCCAACTGAACCAGCTGAAGCTCAAACCAGTGACCTTCTTGCTGTGAGGCGACAGCACTACCTACTGTGCCACTACGTCGCCTTATTCATACAAATCAATAATAAATTATTATAGATCAAAATAAACTGTACATTTAACAATCAGTATTTTAGGATCAATATCAATCAATATTTCTAAATTCAATATCAATTTCAAATCAATATTTAAAAAAAACAATAATAATCAGTATTGTTGTATCTCTCTCTTGTTCTTGTTCTCTTTAATTCAAATTCAAACTTGCATTATTGGCATGATAAATGTTAAATGTATTGTCAAAGCATTTTTGATGTTTACATTAAATAGAACCTAAATAGAACCTTACATTAAATGGAACCTTTTCTAAATAGAAAACAAATGACACAGTAGTAAATGATCAATTAAAACAAACAATAATTAATTAATCAACACTTTAGGATGTAAGCGCATCACTGATGTTTTTGTAGGTCCCCTTTTTCTTTTTGTGACAGGCATCAATTTATTGTGGCGTGAACAGTTTTTTTAATTAGTAATATATTGAAGTTGTGTTTTATTGCTTAACTTTGTGAATTTAGGGTAAGCGGGCTGGAATTTGGCGTAGTATGTTCACTTTTATGTGCTGTTAGTTTGTGCGGTGGGTGATGAAGTGTTGCTCCTCACTCTGGGATGCCAGTTCTTTCTGTATTGACCATCTCTACAGTCAGACTGTGAGCACTCTGTCTGTATTTCCTTAGTTTTTGTTCTAAATTACTGTTCTTTACAGCACTTAGATATGTTGCTGTTGCATAATCTCATTTTATAATATTAAATAACATTAAACATTGCTTTGTTTCTCCACTTATTCATCTTAATAGATTTTTTAGTTTGGTGTTTTTATAATTTGCTTGGGTTAAATTCAATGAATGAGCATGTCAGGATGATGCTCCCTGCTGTTGGTAATGTTTGCTGTGTTGGTTTGTAACTTTAGGACCACCAAAATCTGGACTTTTTTCTGTGTTCATTTCATGGTTTTTAAGGGTTTAAAAATTATAAGAGGGGTTGTCCCGCTTTTTAATGCATTCCAAAATTTGACAATTCGTTTCTCAATGCGCATGTGTAAAGTATACTGACCTAATTCTGTTACCTTATGATGTTCTTACAGAACACTGCATGTTGAGTTTCTGCTTTTAGGGTTTCTCTTTTTCTCTCTATTTGTCTCTTTCACTCTCTCTTTCCCTCTTACTGCTTGTAAGTCTTTTGTTGACAAACTAATGAGCTTCTCTCAGCCACCAAGAAAATAGCCAAGATAATTAGGCTGTCAGTGTGTCATGTTACACATCTAGAGCCAGATGGTTCCTTACAGTGGAAGTGTCATTTCTGTGTTAATATGCTGTTGATCATTAAAAAAAAAAAAAAAAAAGCTTTTCCTTAACTGAAGAGTGAACAGGACACGGTTGTGAGTCAAATGACTAGAAATCAGATGTTTCAGATTTAGAAGCACGTTTAAAAGTGACCTAAATTACATATGAAAAAACTAAGCTCTTGTGTTGTTGCTGTCGACTCATACAACATAATCCGACCTTTGTCAGAGAAAATTGTGTGATGGTGCACATTGCAGTTTCATGATTCTGGATAATCGTGGGCTTAATGTATTTAAAAAGATGTACTTATAAGATGTACAAGATGTCCTTGCACGACTATATAGATGGATGGATAGATCGATAGATGGATGAATGGATAGAAAGATAGATAGATACATGCAGAAATTTTTTAAATATATATGTTAATGAAAATTGTTTAAAAATTACCTTTTTAATTACTTATTCTTTTCTTCGTTTATTATCATTAATGGAAGAATCAAAAGTTTTGAAGAAAACTATTGAATGAACAATGTTTATTTATTTATTTATTTATTTATTTAAGCTTCGCAGTGGCAAAGCAGTGGGGGTGGATAAGATTCACCCTGTGTATCTTAGGTCTCTAGATATTGTGAGGCTGTCTTGACTGACACGTCTCTACAATATCGCATAGAGGTCAGGGATAGTACCTCTATACTTGGCAAATGGGGTGGTGGTTCCCATTTTTAAGAAGGGGGACCGGAGGCTGTGCTCCAACTATAGGGGGATCACACTCCTCAGCCTTCTTGGGAACTGGAACTGGGTACTGGAGAGGAGGATCCAAGAGGAACAATGCAGGTTTTTGTCCAGGCTGTGTTACACTGCACCAGCTCTTTACCCTCACCAGGGTGCTTGAGGGTTCATGTGAGTATGCACAACCAGGCCGCATGTGTTTTGTGGACTTGGGGAAGGCATTTGACCGTGTCCCTCGTGGCATACGGTGGAGGGTGCTCTGGGAATATGGGGTTAGAGGCGGTCTGCTAAGGGCTGTCTTGTCCCTGTATGAAGTTGGAGTTTGGTTCACATTGCCGGCAATAAGTTAAACTTGTTTCCAGTGCATGTTGGGATCCGGCAGGGCTGCCCTTTGTCACTAATTTTTTTCATAATTTTTATGGACAGAATTTCAAAGTGCAGCCTTTGGCTGGAGGGGGTGGTTTGCTGATGAGTGTGATGCAGCTGGGATGAGTGTCAGCACCTCCAAGTCCGAGGTCATGGTGCTCCACCGGAAAAAGGGGGTTGCCATATCCAGGTTAGAGTAAAGTCCTTACCCCAGGTGGAGGAGTTCAAGTATCCTGGGGTTTTGTTCACGAGTGAGGGAATGATGGAACATGAGATTCACATGCATCTGCAGCAGTAATGCAGTCGATGTGCTAGTCCGTTGTGGTAAAGGAGCTGTCGCCCAGGAGGAGCTCGTAGTAGAGTCGCTGCTCCTCCACATTGAGAGAAATCAGCTCAGGGTGGCTCGAGCATCTGTTTCGGATGCCTTCTTAGGGAGGTGTTCCAGGCATGTCCCATTGGGAAGACCCAGGACACACTGGAGGGTCTATGTTTCTCAGCTGGCCTGGGAACACCTCAGGATCCTCCTGGAGGAGCTGGAGCAAGTGTCTGGGGAGAGGGAAGTCCGGGGTTGTCTACTAAGACTGCTGCCCCTGTGACCCAGCCTCGGAAAAGCAGATAAAAAAATACTAATAATTATATATATATATATACTAATAATTATATATATATATATATATATATATATATATATATATATATATATATATATATATATATTTTTTTTTATATATATATATATATATATATATATATATTTATATATATATATATATATATATATATATATATATATATATATATATATATATATATATATATATATATATATATATATATATATATATATATATATATATATATATTTTTTTTTTTTTTTTTTTTTTTTTTTGTCAAACTTCTTACTATCTACTGGTTTGACAGTGTAACCAGTACAGCCTTCATTTGAAAATACTTTATACAATTTTTTTTTGTCACTTCTCTGTTTAATATTTTTTCCTCAGTACTTATGTGATCCTTTGAATGTTTGTAAAACAACTTATGATGCCATTTTAACTAAAATATTAAAGAGTGAAGCAGTTTTGTGTCAGTTCCCTTGTTTGCTGTGCAGAACTCTATGTTTGCTGTGATCATACTCGTCAAGACTTTTAAACTGTTAATCGTAATGTTGTTGTGTCGGTTTTGTTGGTTTAAATGTTTAATATAAATAGTTTTTAATAAATAAAATTTGTATAAAGAAAGTATGAAGTTCTGATATAAACAATACTGGCTTTGGGTTTATCCAGACAGCATGTCAAATTTCTAAGAACTTCTTTCTCCAACTGAAAATTGTGTTTTGCTCCAGGACATGAAACTGGCTCTGTGTGCTTTGTTGCACATTTCTTTCTCTCTCAGTGATTTCCATCTATTTGTTTAGATTTCTGCCTGTCCTCGTGTTACATGCATTTTGCGCTAGGTGTTGATGTGTGTCTTTGTTTGCACATTTACTGGGATGTGGTTGTCTGTTGTTTCTCAGTTTGAGTCTTAAATCAACTGTTGCTTTACAGTGCACCCTCCGCCTCTTCTGTTTGCAGAGTTATATCCTTTTGTTCAAGATACTAATATGTTTATTTCTCTTAACAATTTTCTTGTTTGTCTTAAAACTTTAAACTTAAACATTAACTGATCACACATGCAATGTTTATATTTTTAAATATGTAAAGCCTGATCTTTGAAGGAATAGATCAGTATCACATAAAACATAAACAAGGCAATGTAAAATAGATAAATAGACTTACATCTGTATTGCTACTGAAAATAAATGGAAGAATTTTTTTAATTTTCTTTGTTTATTTTCAGCGACTTTTGTTAGTTTTTGGAAATAGTTATTTTGCTATTAACATTTATGAGCATTTTGTTTAAATAAATATTTTTAGTGACCTTTATGCACTTATATTAGACAAGCAATTTTATAAATAAGTGCATAAATAAAAAAAGAATATTACAAATGTATATTTAATCATATTAATTAGAACTGTATAGGGTATTACTGTTAACTGTTAGGTACTCTATACTGCAAAAATGCAACTGTAACTGTGCAAAAATGGAGGATTCCACACAATTCCCACACAATGTTGTCCCAACACAAACTACTCTCTGCACCCGCAAGTATGAGTCGGTAAGCTGCATGTCACTAGTTACCCATTAAATACAGAATTTATTATAAAATGTTATTATTTGTTTACAAAGCTGTCAAATAATCTTGCTTCTCAGTACCTTACAGACCTGCTCTGTCCATATACCCCATCTCGATCATTGAGATATCATGATTTCAATATCACTCATCTTGCCCAGAACACACCTTAAAAAACAAGGGGATCTAGCATTTGCTGTTGCTGGTCCTAAACTCTGGAAAACTTTACCAATTCACATTAAACTTTTCCCCTCCATTTCTGTGTTTAAGTCTGTTTTAAAGACCTATCTATTTTCTCTCACTTTTATTATTCATTGATCACTGTTTTATTGCTTTTATTTGTTAAAAGCTTCTTTTATTATTCAGCTTCCTTCTATGTCTTTAGTACTTCTATGTACAGCATTTTAGTCAACTTTGGTTGTTTTTAAATGTGCTTTATAAATAAATAAATATTGTATTGTATTGTATTTATATAAGTCATTTTAGATTTAACTAGATAACTTAAAATATCTGAAAATACTGCTAAAGTGTCATCTCTTTTGCAGTGCATTAATATATATATATATATATATATATATATAATGACTCATGAAAAGCCTTAAAAGTGTCCATTCACTCAAACTTTTGCTGCTTGTTCAAGCGATTAAAAATGATTAAGATTACAATCAATTTGTTTTAGGACAACATAAAGGGATTGTGTGGAACCCAGCATTTTTTCAGTGTTGACTAACAACTATCTTATTTTCACTTGAAATCAATTGCTTTATGGAAAACCTGAATAATTGATTTATTTATTTGCTTGCTCGCTTGGAGAAACTTGCTTGTGAAAACACAATAAAAGCTCAGTATTCGATATTAATGAAGCTGTAGTGCTGACCATGATCAATCAGCCAAGTTTTTAATACGGATAACTTTGCAGTTATAGTCATCCTGTGTGAAGGTTCAAAACTAACTGTTCTGAAATATATTGGACATTTTCAGAAATTTTTTTTTATGTAACCTAGTAACATTTTGTCCCATTCCTAATAAATTAAAGTACCTAGCTTTGTCAAAAGGACTGTAATGTAGTCTCATTCCGCATTGATGACTTAATGCTTTCTTGTTTTAATGGAAGTTCAGAAAGCCAGAAGTTCATGTAATTGAAAAGAGCTCTTAAATCTAGTCAGGCTTTGTGTGTTTTTACTCTCAGAGGAGCATTTAGAGGCAGCGCCAGGTTAATGAAATCATGTTCAGGCCCACTGGGAATAACAATACAGGCCACCAATAGTAGACAAACAATGAAAAGTGACTGATTGTATACTGATCATTGATTATATACTGCCTGCAGTATATTTTTTCAGTGTCAGTATTCTTAAAGTGTTAATGTGAAAGAGCCACTGTGAATCATATAATGTACATAAATGCACTTGACTAGAGCTTTGCACTAATGTTGTCACGGTTGCAGGTTTGTGCGCTCTTCCGGAGTGTCTGTTTGATCATGTTGGTTTGTTTTTGTTCTCCACGTGTATCTGTTTTGATCACGTGTGATGACGGCACTCAGCTGGCTTGATTAGCTCGCCAACTGAGGCTCATATTCGGGTCTATATATGGGCCATGTTTTCTGTGTGTCTTTGTCAGTTTGTTACGTGTGCTCATGTGTGTGTTTCTGTCTGTGCTCAGGACCGTGAGGAGTTTCTGCTAGAGCCTGATTTCCTGCCTGATCCCTGTCCTGTTCCTCTAGCCCTAGCTCCGCACTTATTTGTTGCACCAGTTTGTTGAGTTTGACTGTGTCAAATAAATTCCTTTTGTTCACTCGCAATTGGATCTATCTGAACATTTATTTGAGTGTGACAAATGTACACTAATAGTTGGAGGTTGGTTTGATTTAAATAAATAAATAAATAAATAAACAAATGCAAAATTCCTAGTGCTCATTAAGCATGCAATTATTAAATCAAAATAAACAAAAACGTAGATAAAAAGGATACATTTGGATGTATTTTTATTATTTAAAATAACGTTTTTGTATTTTATTATATTTTAAAATATTATTTATTTATGTGAAGGCATAGCTAAATTTTTAGCATTATTACCATGGTCTTATGATCCATCAATTAATTATATTACATAAATAATATGTATGTTTGATGCTCACATCACAAATAATTTTTATTATTATTATACAGAACAGAAACAGGAATGCATTTTCATGAACATCCCAGTGAGCTCTTTATAATATACAATTTTGCAATTTTTTGTAATATATGATCAATTTAATGTGTTTTCTGAATAAATGTAGTGAAATATAAATACACTGTAAAACCCAACAATCAACTAGTAAAATAAGTGTAGTTGCAGATGCATGTGAAAATTAATTCTACTCATTTGAAAAGAGTTTTGAACTCAGTGTTGAAGGTAATGAGTTAATTAAATACCTCATTACTTCAACTTAAACGGGGTAAGTTCACAGTACTCGCATAGATTAGTTTTTAACTCTAATGGTTTGTAGCAATCGGTTTCCTCAAATGGTTTGAGTTGACTAAACTTATTGAGTTTTACAGTACTCAGTTGGTTTGAGTTCTCTTTATTTATTAGGTTTTATTGTGCCTAATTTGCTTAATTTACTCAAATAAATAAAGTTCACAGTACTCATTAGGATTCATTTTTGAACTTAAATGGTTAGTTGCAATCGGTTTCCTCAACGCTTTGAGTTACCTTAACTTATTGGGTTTTACAGTGTAGAACCACTTTGCTCTGTCTATGAATTGTTGCCTTCATTTTGATGCCATTAGTGTTATTTGCACACATTTCATTATTAATTATTTGGCACATGATTTGATCCAAAGCATTGTGAATTTAAAAAGACATTTTACAATAGATTTTTTTAATGATTTTGTCCCATTTACATTAATCTGTCCTTGAGGTATTTAAATAACTTATTAAACAGTACATTACTGTATGTAGAAATCATCTTGCAAGCATTGTCTTTAGTGGCATGCTAAGCTAATAGGCTAAGCTTTCTAACTGAGTATAATGAAAACACAATAAAATATGTATTTTTTTGCATCTCTGATTTAATGTGATAAAAGTTAAAAAATGAATGTTGTTTAAAGGTTTTTAGCTGGTTTATCATTCATCAGATTTCTATTCATATCCTTAGTGAACTTGAGTTTTAAATAAATCTCCAAGTGAAAAATTAGACACTGACAAAAGTGTTGCCGTTGATCCCAGTTGTAAGAGCAACAAAAAATAACTTGACTTCTAGTTGATCATTTGGAATAGTGGCAGAAGGTAGATTTTTCTGATGAATCATCTGTTGAACTGCATCCCAATCATCACAAATACTGCAGAACCCGCATGGACCCAAGATTCTCATAGAAATCGTTCAAGTTTGGTGATGGAAAAATCATGGTTTGGGGCTACATTCAGTATGGGGGTGCACAAGAGATCTGCAGAGTGCAGAGGCGACAATTCTTTTGTTAGGTAGTGTATAAACCATAATATCAGCGCTGCTCACCTCAATATTTAAAGTAATTGAGTGCACATTAACTGAAGATTGGTTAAACATTATTTAAGGTAGCAGTCTAAAGTAGCCTACAGCTAAACAATATTCAAAACCAGTGATGTGCTGCATATATTTTCTTTGAGCTAATTTCTGTTATGGTGAACTTCACGAGAGCTGCACACTGTTATCAGTTTGCCCTCTTTTCTTTACTCCTTTTTGAGACCTTAAACACTAATGATGATATAACAGCAATGGGATTAGAGCTGTTTTATAGCTCCTAATCTGCTAGTTTGATCAATGGACAAAATAAGTATGGCAATAAGTATTCAGATGTGTCAGACAGGATGTTTCCACCTGCATTTTTTAGCATAATTAACTGCGTCATCAAGCTCTATTGGTCTCTGTAGCAACCTTTCAATTAGTTATTAACCATCCCATCGCCATTTGGCATGTTCTGAAAAATGAACAAGAGCAAAATATATAGCAATAAGCAAACAAGGCGCTCTAAAGCATCTCATACTCGACGCACTTTGGAGGAAATTGAAAGCCTAAATGAATTATGAATGGATTTCCAAATGCTCCTCTTTATGTGCCGCTTTGTGTCTGCGTGCGTCTGTGTGTGTGGTTGCTCTTCTCTATTTATAACAAGCAGAGCTGCAGATAAAAAGCATGTTTGCCTCATTCAGTTGTAGAAAGAATTGTGTCTTGTTGGCAGATGGTGTGGAGCTGAAACGAATCGACCAGCACAAACATTTACTTTTTTACACTGTATATGATTATGCAGATTAGACTTCAGCATTTGTGTAGTATTTTAGACTAATTCACTGGCCTTGAGCAAACTACTATTATTTATGACTTTTAGCAACACACACCTGATGTACAAATAAAGTGTGCTAAATGTCACCTAACATTTATTGCATTTCAAATATTTGACGCACATCTGTAAGTTTCTCAAACATAGAATATTGTCATACGCATTGATAAAATGCTTGGACCATGTGTTGAGGAAAGATTATACAGTATGTGATATTTGCTTTTGGCTTAACTTTTACCTGGTGTACAATAAAATTTTACCTGGTGTACAACAAACAGAATTTCACTATGAAATTCTGTTTGTATTTTTTCCACAATATTGTCAGATATACACTATTTTGAGGGATGTTTCTACAGCTTCCGAGAATCCAAAAAGAGCCACATATTGATAACTAATTTTATGATAGCTGTCTTAACATTAAGTTTTGGTTTAATTCCTCTTGTTACAGTTATGAAATAGTTTGATAACAGGCAGAAATGTTCATGGGCCCTTGTCATGACCACATTGAGTATGTTTACATGACACCAATAATCTGATTGTAATACAATTAAGACAATACTCTCATTAAGAGTCTACCATGTAAACAGCGATTTTTGATTACCTTAATCCAAATAAAGTCATAAACGTACAAAATATAACTCTGATTAAGACATGTGAAATACACCGATTTTAGTCACATTATTGAAGTGCAGTACAGATATGTAAACATCTTAATCAAACTATTATCGTTGTGCGGGATTTTGTGACAGGATATGCCATACACACAGCTGTTTGACGCTATTCTCAGCACCTACCGAGTCAGTGAGAGACTTTAAGATTATATTCAGGGCTTTACATTAACACCCGCCAACCCGCCAAATGCAGGTTGATTTCAACACTGGCGGTTTAGACAGACACCTCAACTAGCCACTTTGGCTGGTTGGAAATAATTTTTAAATCGTAGTTTTCTTAAAAGCAGGATTCGACAATAAGCATGGCCCAATATTTGTGCAAATGTGATCTAAGGTGAAGCAGCACGACTGACAAAAATTACTGTTTGCGCGAGCAAAAGAATGGTGATACAGAATGAAAGCATGATCATTCGTGCTAACAGCTGATGTGATGCGCGCGACTGTTAAAAAGCTCCCATTTACTTGTGGATAGCAACTGTGCCTAGAGAAAGCCCACTTGATTTGCGACTGATTCCCTTTGAAATAGACTGGACAAACAGCGATGATTATCCACCCACAGTCCTGCTGCTTTCAAGAGCTCAAGATTTAAAAAAATACACATTCTTTTGCAAGCAGCAGCGGTCACTGCTTCCATTTTAATTATTCTAAGTAGAGATTATTAACAGGCCCAACATTAACCGTGTGCACGTTTTTCACCTGTTTTTTCTTGCCTACAGTTATTTTTGTAAATATGGTTTAATTATCATTTTTTACAATAACATTGCTTTAATGGGATATTACTCCCCTTTTATGTGTAGTTAACTGGTGATCTGGAACTTTTAGCCTGGACAGATTACTGTGCATATTTTAGATGCATGACAATAATTATTTTTTAAATGTAATGTTTTTTTTAAAGTAAAGTTTTGTCCAATTAAAAAGTGCACCTATAAAGCTATATTTTCCTTGTTTTTACACATTAAAAAATTGTGGCAAAGAAATATTTATTTGGTGTGGTCAGGTGTGGTCAGAGATCAATTTGGTAAATTCTTAATTTTGAGCCCTGAAAAGACATGAAATCAAAACTAATTGCAATGTGTCACAAGCCGTTTGCTCATGCACACTGAGCAAGCTAATACACAATACACACAAGAAGTTGAATGAATGAAAAGGCATGTGAACATAACACAAAACAGCAAAATATATATTCCCAACAAGAAAAGTGTGGCTAGTGAAAATGGCGAGTGGCTAGTAATGTTGAAAATCTGCTAGCCACGGTGGCTGGTGATCAAAAAAGTTAATGTCAAGCCCTGATCATAATATTGTCTTATTCAGATTAAGGCAAATAATTCAATTACTGATGTTCATGTAAATGTAGTTAGTGAAATGGTCTATAGCTTTTCTTGAATTTTTTTATGTGTACATAGTTAGACACCTGCTCCTGGAAGACTCAGATGATGAAGATGAAGCTAATAAAGAGTTGTGGTCTTTGTGAAGTGCTCCACAGACTGCAAATATATGTAGGTCAGGCACTCAAACCAATTGGAGCATCAATTAACACACACTGCACAATTTTTCTCTAAATATTCACCGCTAATCAAAACTTATAAAGTTTTTAAAATGCGTCTTGTTTAAAATAGGTATTTTTTAAATTAAGGATTTTCAAATGGTACAAACCACAAAGACAATCAGACAAACAAACTGCAAGTGCTGCCAAATAAATAAAAATGTAGAAATGTATCGGTTTTTAATCAATACAAAAACAAAAGAAGCCAGATCTTTCCTGAAATAAAAATTCAGAGTTTGTGGAGAAAGGATTGGAGAAGTTCCCAAAGTCTCCTGAATTTGTCCGGTTTTTGGTTAAGGTCATAGGTTATTTTTTTCCAAAAGAAGAAAGACTGACAACTGAGAAATCCACATGGAAAAAGTTGGAATTTGAGATGTAGGACATTTTAGTAATGTACATTTCTTAGCCAGAAATGTAAGAGTTGTAAACAGAGGTTTGAGGTCTGAGCTAAAAAGGTCTTCAGGAATGTTAAAATAGGTCTTTTAATCTCTTATTTCATTTCAAGGCTTTATTTGTTGACAAATGTGATAAAATGGTGATACCATTGGCCAGCTTTATCTGGGATGGGCTTAAAATTGTGATGCTATTACTGGAATTAATTTGTAGCATTAAATAGAAGTTTTATAACAAACAACGAACTGCTGCCAAAGGTGCATCAACAAAGTATTGAGCAAAGGCTGTGAATACTTATGTACATGTGATTTTTCAGTGTTTTTATTTTTAATAAATTTGTAACAATTTAAAACAAATCCTTTTCACATTGTCCTTATGGGGTATTGTGTGTAGAATGTTAAGGAAATTAATAAATTTAATCCATTTTGGAATAAGGTTGTCACATCCTAAAATGTGGAAGAAGTGAAGCGCTATGAATACCTTCCAGATGCACTTTAAACATACGTAAATAGGCCACCTCTACAGGCTTTAGCATCTTCTAGTGGATCAGACCGTACCATCAATGTGCCTGTGAGATGAGTAATCAATAAGGAAGTAAAGAAAGAGAAACAAACTGCAACATAAAATACAACAAAAACACTGGTCATAACACCAACATAAAATAGGCATGATGTACCACAAGGCTCAGCGCTGGAACCATTGCTTTTCCACCTTGTACATTTGTAAAAATGAGTTTTTACAGAGTTTTTACAGCACACTGATGTTTCTCTAGATTGTCTTCTAATTTCCTTGTGGAACTGACATACCAATTCACAGTATAAAAACAGATTTTGCTAGATTCAGAAAAAAAAAAAAAAACATTAGATATCTAAAATATCTGATGAAAAAACATGTGTCAAAATGGGATAATTTTGAAGAATATTCTGTGGTGTTCCTCATCAGTCAAGAACTTGACTTTGGCTGTGCTGTTTGATTAGTAATAAATCAAAATACATTAGTTCTTTATTTATAATGCACTGAAAATTAAACATTACCAGCAGTTCCAATCACTCACAGAAACTGTTGTCTTTGTGGCCTTCAGTGAGATCAGCCGGCTGGACCTGGGTCTCATCGTGGAGGTGTGGAACAAAGGGCTCATCTGGGACACCATGTTAGGAACTGCCTGGATCCCACTGAAAAACATCTGCCATTCAGACGAGGTCTGGAAATAATTTGCAACTCGTTTAATTCTTACATTGTTCTATTTACAATACCTTTTTTTAAAAAACAATATTAGTTTCACATTCTTAACTGTGCCATTTCACTGAACTTAGTCATCAGTTCAAGCTAAAGACTCTAAAGGTCTAGTGTGAAGTGGTGCAGAGCTCAGGAAATATTGTCATTGTCATACTTTATTCAAAGTGACTGATGGTATATTGATGTACATCTGCTTTTAAATGGTTTCCTTTATGAAAGTGCGAGAGGAAATTATAATCCAGTACAAAACCAATGAATAATAATTAATAATTGATTATACTGCAGTCAATGCGTGCTTCATACAGTGAGTTAATTGTTTATCTGTATTTGTTTAGTTAAAACCTTTATTACTTAAATAATAAGTTTTAGTTTAACTTTTTTTGCTAAATAATTTTGTCATTCAGATCACATAAGTAAGCCATTTCCTCTTCCCAGAATTCTATTTTGATGGCTTAATTAATCTTGTAGGGCCATTGTGCCAATCAGACATCTTTTTTGGCCACAACTGTATACTTCTGCAGTTTTTCTGTAATAAATAATTTTTTTTCTGAGCAGGAGGGCGCTGGGGAATGGATATTTCTTGACTCTGAAGTTTTGATGAAGGCAGATGAGATTTATGGGACTAAAAACCCGACGCCACATCGAGTCCTTCTGGACACTCGCTTTGAACTGCCCTTTGGTAAGATTTTCATTTTCAAAGTGCTTTGTATTATCAATCACAAGAGTCATCGTTTACTGTAATATATATTTTATTTTAATTTTAAAAAGGTATTAATTTTATCAAAAGTGCAAAGTTACAAAAGTCTTTTATTTCAAATTAATTTTGTTCTTTTGACTGTTTTATTTAATAATCCTGAAAAATTCCAGTTTCCACAAAAATATAAAGCATTTTTATCTTTTATCTTTATATTTACAAAAAAATCAGCAAGGCGTTTGTAATTTAAAAAGGACAGAAGTGTCTTGCTGATCTTTTGAAAAAAGGCTGTTTGAAATCAATCGCATCTGCCTGTCTGGTGATTTGGCTTTCCATTGATTTGTTTAATGTCATCAGGCATGAGTAAATGTCCTTTGGGAAGCTACTTTCTTTCTAATAAAACATTAGCTCTATCCAAAACTGCTGTCATTCACTTTTGATGAATGATAGAGCTTAAAGGACAGTTTCTGTAACCTGATAATACTCTAGCCCGGTTTACTCCTGGTATTATTATGCATTTTATGACATTCCAATTACAAACGGACAACAGTTGTAGATGGGATATAAAACATTTGAGCTTGTCCTCTTTTTGACGACTGCTGTTTTTTTTTTTCAGCTTAGAATTTGCTAATAATTCACTTGTTTTTGCAAAATGTATGAGATGTTTCTTCTGTTCTGCTGATTTTCAAGCGGAAACTGTGTTTCTTGGTGATTCTTAAAAAGCAGAAAACTGCTACTGGCACTTTAAAAGTAAAAACAACATTAAATGTATAGGCTAAACAAAATGAAATCTTGTGGCTCATGTAACACATGTTGGAGGCTTATGAATGAATTATGAAAATCTGTCTGTCTGAGAGTAAATGAACTAAATTAACATTTTTGGCTGTACTCTCCTTTTAATACCAGGTGGAAATTGGATCCATGTTTCAGAGAGAAAAAAGGAGCCTTAAGCCTTTCAGATGCTGCTTGAATTATTACTTTGATTTCCTCCTCATTGTGAAAGATTTAACAAAAAATAATGACATTTTCCCAGCTGTGTCTGCATCGTGAGTGGAGCAGTGGGCTGTAAATAAAAAATGTGTGTTGGTAAGCAAGCTGCAGGTTGTTGGGATGTGAAAGGTCGAAGCAGTGCGTTTGGCCTGGATGCCTGCCATTGATCCCATTCATAAGCCTGACTGTTTTATCCGAGGACTTTGAAGCTGTTCTCCTCTTGTTCAAAATGTTCAAAGGCGGCTGCGCACAGTATTTGATGCTTTGCTCACATTGCACACACTTCCAATTGGTTATCAAAATGCTTTTGTCCGTCATTATGCAAATAAGCATTACATCTAAAATCAAAAGTGTAAGAAAGTTTTTAAAACATTTATGTAATACGTTTGCATCTCTGACTAGTTTTTTAAAGTTCAGATGTCATAGCAATACTTATAATATATTTACATTTATAATTCATTCATTCTTTTATTTTTCCTCCGCTTAGTCTCTTTATTTATCAAGGTTTGCCACAGCAGAATGAACCGGCAACTTGTCACGCATATGTTTTACAAAGCAGATGGCCTTTTAGCTGCAACCCAGCCTATACTCATACACATTTAGAGAACATGCAAACTCCACTCAGAAATGCCAACTAGCCCAGCCGGAACTCAAACCAGCGAACTTTTTGCTGCTAGGGGACAGTTTTAACCACTGAGCCACCATGTCGCCCACATTTTAATTCAATTTTATATATTTTGATGTTTTTGTAACCCTTAAAAATAATGGTCCAATAGTTAATTTTAGTTGATGTATCGACTTGCAATACATGAACTAAAAATAAACATTCAGGTACAGGATTTATTAATAACTGTTTAACATTTACTGAGTTGTTAAAACACTGCGAGTTAGCTAACAATGAACTTTATTTTCATTAACTAATTTTAAATGGATAGTTCGCCCAAAATTTTAAATTCTGCCATCATTTATTATTGACATCCTTGGCTTGTTCTAAACCAGCTTGAGTTTTATGTTCTGTCGAAAACAAGAGAAGATAGTTTGTAGAATGTTGGAAACCCGTAACTATTGGCTGTCTTAGTATTTGTTTTTGTTACTATGAAAGACAATGGGTTACAGGTTTCCAACAATCTGCCTTAGAATAAGCCAAGGGTGTGTAAATGATGACAGATTTTTTTTGGAGGGGGGGGGGGGGTGAACTATCTATGTAAAGGTTTCTTTTAGTATTTTTGTTAGCCATTAAATTAATTTGAACAGTCTATTTCTCGGTTAATGAGCGTAAATTATAATTCAAGAAAATTATTGAACTAAACTACCCTGACTTTTTTTAGACACATTGCAGTGCATGCCCACCTGCTACTCTACTGTTAGCAAATACCTTAATAAAAGGTGTAGTAGATGATCAGCCAAAATGCTAACCGGTAAGCATAATATCTTTGAAACATAGTCCCTCCCATGCTATCCAAAGCCACGCCTCCTGAAACACGAACGCACGCACCTTAAAGATACCCGCAGATAACCCACTAGTTCATGTAATTTTCCAGATAGAAAACTTTATAATACTACAGTTTTGGACAAAATCACTATTATATCTAGCACGTTTTCAGTTATGTAGTTAACAAGCAAAAATTATCATAATGTTCAATATTTAATGCATGCAAAAATTGTTGGTGTTACTCTCTCTTACGCTTTGTCCTAGAGCAACTACTGTATGCTTAGTGCTTGGCCGGCGCTGTGCAGGAATTACACTTAATACTAAGCCATACCTGCATGCCATTTCAGACCAAATTTTCAGAGTAGCATGGTAAATAATATAGAGAGCACGTCACGGGCTGTCATTGTTCAAAAATGAACCAATGTGAATATAAAACCACCTTCAACCCAGTAAAGCTGGCTAGAATAGCGCGATTTACTTATGTTTTGTTGTTGAATAAAAATCTAAATTGTCGATGCTGTAAAAAGACCCTAATGAAAATAGTCGCATCAATCGTTCACCAGTAGATTTTAGTGACTGAACAACACTTCCGTGCATATAATCCATTCATAACACAACACAATCTACTTGACTAATAGTTTTAAAACAGAACATTAACTCTCTAAAAGAAATACTTCAGCCATGGTGAAAATACTGGACAAATATGACTTTCCACTTCAACACCTACTATAATAATGTTATAACATGAAATGCACATTATAATTGTCTTAAACCCAACATGGTTGCGGAGATGTGTTTACTACAGATTGCCCTGAGAGACACTGAAAACAGTCATCATGAGCAGCTTCTATGAAAAGGTTAATTACAGTGGAATACATTCTTTGTTATTTGCACTAAATTGCACTAATTTGTACTGAATTCCACTAAATCATATCACAATCTTAAGTTAAAATTGATTAAAAAGTTTCTGTCGTCCATGTATATTTACACAACATTAGATTTTTTTAAAATGAATACCAGAGTTTAACAAACATGGTTTGCTTGCAGAGTAACCGGTATTGTGAGTTTGACAAAAAACTGCTGATTCTTTTCCTACTCCTTAAAGTATTGCAACAGAGACCGAATTCTTCAGCACTGCATAACTTTATCCCTGTAATTACATTTAAGGTGAAGCATCAAGTAATGCACTGTTTGTTTTTTTTGACTCGCAGACTATTTTTGAGGTCCCTCGACCAAGTAGCTCATTACATATTTAAAAGGTCTAAATACATAATCCATAAGGTTTTGGCTCATGTAAATGGTTAGCATGAAGTTTTCTGGCTCAGACTGCAGCGTTCATGGCTTTCTCTCTATTTTTAAGAAATCCCAGAGGATGAGGCTCGATACTGGACTGGTAAACTGGAGCGCATCAATGCTATGGGCATTCATGATGAGGTAAGACCGAATAACAGCATACCTTCATTATTTAACTACATGGGAACTTCAGTTACAAACAATAGTCCGTATTGGTGTTTTTTCCAAGAGGTCGTTGAGGTGGCTTGACAATTTGATGAATGCATGTGCACTGCATTTTGCCACAGTTGCTGTTATAATTTAACCTAACAAGGAAGCATGGTCTGTTAAATATTCCTCATTCCTCATGTTATAGTATCTGAAGTTATGTAACATGAGTAAATCATAGTGAAAATATTTTATTGTGCAATAAGCATGATTTTATCCAATTACTTTATTTGTGGTTATCTTTAACGATATCTGATAAAAATAAATAATAAGTATTTATAGTTAATATTATATTTATAATAATAAAGGTATAACAAATAAGTTTTAATCTATTCAATTATTTCAAGATTTCAGATCATTTTAATGTGTCTCACTTTAACTTGCCGCTTTAAATATGCATAATTATTGACTAGCTAAATAACTATAATTTAAGTAAAATATTAAGTCATTAAGACAGTTTTTCTAAATCATGTATATCAAGTTGCAGAATATACTAAAGATGACAATGAGTATGATGGTGATGTTGGTGGCAGGTAAAAGTTTTCAATGCATGTGTAGTTATTTGTAATATTTTGTTTTTGTTTCCCTCTTGTTTTTTTAATAATTAACATCACAGCTTTTTTATGGGGTCAGCATGTGTGTGTTTGAGTTGTTTTTGTAGTGCAATAATGTGAGATTTAAGAAATACTGAAGTTATCAGTTGTCCAGGGCAATCACTATAATTAAATCACTATCAAGTTTTTGGTGAATATTAATTCGGCTTGGCATTCACTAATTCAAGACCTTCACTAATTTGTTTTAAATAGTGACAAATTGTGACATGTAATAGCAAATATTTTATGTTGTGCCCTCTTGCACATATATGATTATAAAAACAAAACAAAATTAACAACATGCTGTACAGAAAGTAGAGTTTAGAGTCAAGAGACACTGCATTTTCCAGAATATACATGTACAGGATGCATTTTCATAATCTGAAATGAGTTTATATAATTCAGTTTACTTTAAGCAGGTGCAACTATATAAACCTACTAAATAAGGTTTATAGCAAATGTGACCATTAGTGATGCAACGATTATAGATTTTAGTTGTACAATTGTAGTCTGAGAAATAATCACGGTTTCACAGTTATCAAGATTATTATGGATTCATTCATTTTAAACCCCGCTAGTTTAGAAAATTAGATGAAAACTCTTTTTATTTTACAGTGGTATTTATTGCTGCTCAATAACTAATAATACAGCACAAAATAATATAAAAAACAAACAATAGTAAATTTCTCTCTTTGTGCTTAAAAATAAGTGAATGATTTTGACATTTAAACAGAAATAATTTTACACTGTAAATAAATGACAGAACAATAAACAAATAAAAAGAAGAATAAATTTAAATAAAAAAAAACAGTATGTGTCTAATGCAGGGCTTGAATTTACCCGTGCTCCCAACTTCAAAATTTAGGAGCACCAGACAAATTTTGTAGTACCCACCAAAAACTAACAAACACCACTGCAACTTGTACAATAACGGATTTATTGTATTTGAAAACAACATCAATTAGTTCAGGACAAAGAAAAAAAACAGAAACAAATTTTAATAACTTACTAATGCTGTGATGACTTATTGATATTTGTGCAATAATTCCAAAATGACTGTCTAATAAATATGAAATATTAATGATGATGAAGATGACAAAAATACTAACAATGAAAAACATGTTTCATTATCATGCTGCCTTGAATGTGTGAGTTATCTGCTAATAAAAAGTCCTATTATTACTTTGTAAAAAAAAGTAAATCTATGGTTTGCATCGAAAAAATAAAGCATTGCAGTAAGAAATGTTTATTTTGCACTATTGTTTTATATGCTGGTCAATTACCTGGTTGAGGTCGGAGGACACTGCTACTCATGCAGCTCTTTCTACTAATTTCTCTTTTTCCCACACTCCTCGTCAGACAGGGAGAGGGGGTGGGACTGGACAACTGATTTCCAAAGAATGGAAATTTACTCTGCGACCGTCCCTGCCAACAATCAGCTCTTTTGAATTCCATGCAGTCACCATTATCCACCCCTTCTACATAAATGTGGTTGTCATCAACCGCCCACCGGGTACATTAGGTCACTTCTTAGATGAACTGGATGTTCTTCTCTCATCTTTTTCTAATTATGACACTCCCTTGTTGGTGCTAGGTGACTTCAACATTCACATTGAGAGACCGCAAGCTGCTGACTTTCAGACTCTGCTTGCCTCTTTTGACCTCAAAAGAGCACCTACTTCTGCTACCCACAAATCAGGTAATCAGCTAGACCTTATTTGCACACGACATTGCTTCGCTGATCAAACACTAGTAACTCCACTACAAATATCCGATCATTTCCTTCTGTCCCTCAACATCCACATTACTCCTGAGCCGCCACACACTCCAACACTGGTTGCCTTTCGTAGAAACCTACGCTCTGTCTCACCCAATAGACTATCCACCATTGTTTCAGACTCTCTTCCTCCATCTTGCAAACTCTCTGCACTTGATACGAACAGTGCCACTGATACACTCTGCTCCACACTAGCATCATGTCTAGACAGATTATGTCCTCTTGCATCCAGGCCAGCCCGTGCCAGTCCTCCTGCACTCTGGCTCTTGGATGCTCTCCGTGAGCATCGCTCAAAACTTCGGGCAGCAGAGAGAATTTGGCGGAAAACTAAAAATCCTGCACAGCTCTTAACATACCAAACTCTTTTGTCTTCTTTCTCGGCTGAAGTTACTTCTGCAAAGCAGACATATTTCCGTCAGAAAATCAACAATGCCACTAGTCCTCGCCTACTTTTTAAAACATTTTCCTCCCTCCTCTATCCTCCATCTCCGCCCGCATCCTCCACACTTACTACTGATGACTTTGCTACATTCTTTTGCACCAAAACTGCAAAAATCAGTGCTCAATTTGCTGCACCTACAACAAACACGCAAGAGACACCACCAACACCACACACACTCACCTCTTTTTCTCAGCTCTCTGAGTCTGAGGTGTCCAAACTCGTGCTATCTAGCCATGCAACCACCTGTCCACTTGATCCCATTCCCTCTCATCTCTTGCAAGCCATCTCTCCTGCAGTCATACCAACACTGACTCACATAATTAACACATCTCTTGACTCTGGTTTATTCCCCACTTCATTTAAGCAGGCTAGGGTAACCCCACTGCTAAAGAAACCCAACCTGGACCATACACTACTTGACTACTTGAAAACTACAGACCAGTATCCCTGCTTCCATTCATGGTCAAGATTCTGGAGAAAGTAGTGTTCAATCAAGTCCTGGACTTTCTTACTTAAAACAATCTCATGGACAACAAGTAATCCGGCTTTAAGAAAGGCCACTCAACTGAGACTGCCCTGCTCTCGGTCGTGGAGGATCTCAGACTGGCTAAAGCAGACTCAAAGTCCTCAGTCCTCATCTTGCTGGATTTGTCAGTTGCTTTTGACACTGTAAACCACCAGATCCTGCTATCTACGCTTGAGTCACTGGGCGTTGCGGGCACTGTTATACAATGGTTCAGATCTTACCTCTCTGACAGGTCATTCAGGGTGTCTTGGAGGGGAGAGGTGTCCAACCTACAGCATCTAAACAATGGGGTACCTAAAGGCTCTGTTCTTGGGCCACTTCTCTTCTCCATCTACACGTCATCTCTAGGATCAGTCATCCAGAAACATGGATTCTGCTACCACTGCTATGCTGATGATACCCAGCTATACCTCTCTTTCCATCCTGATGATCCCTCGGTTTCAGCTCGCATCTCAGCCTGCCTGCTGGACATTTCACGCTGGATGAAAGATCATCATCTTCAGCTTAACCTGGCAAAAACGGAAATGCTTGTAGTTTCTGTCAACCCGACTCTACACCATAACTTTTCAATCCAGATGGATGGGGCAACCATTACTGCATCCAAAATGGTGAAAAGCCTTGGAGTAACAATTGATGACCAACCACACTTCTCTGACCACATTTCTAGAACTGCTTGATCGTGCAGATTCGCACTCTATAACATCAGAAAGATCCGACCCATCTTATCTGAACATGCAGCTCAACTCCTTGTTCAAGCTCTTGTTCTCTCCAAACTGGAATACTGCAACTCTCTACTAGCGGGGCTTCCAGCTAACTCTATCAAGCCTCTTCAGCTGCTCCAGAACCCAGCAGCATGAGTGGTCTTCAATGAACCTAAAAGAGCACATGTCACTCCGCTGCTCATCCGTTTGCACTGGCTGCCAGTTGCTGCTCGCATCAAATTCAAAGCTCTGATGGTTGCCTACAAAGCGACTTCTGGCTTTGCTCCTTCTTATCTGCTCTCACTGCTGCAGATCTATGTGCCCTCCAGAAACTTGTGAATGAACGTTGCCTCGTGGTTCCATCCCAAAGAGGGAAGAAATCACTTTCGCGAACGCTCACGTTCAATCTGCCCAGTTGGTGGAACTCCCTAACTGCATCAGAACAGCAGGCACTCGCTGTTTTCAAGAAATGACTAAAAACTCAACTATTTAGTCTCCACTTCACTTCCTAATCTGCAATTGCCTCTCTGGATATACCACTAACTGTACTCAAAAAAATAAATAAATAAATAAATAAAAAATAAATAAAAAATTACTAAAAAATTTTTTTTTTAAATTACTAATACTTTCATTCTTAGACTTTACAGACCTGAAACTTGCCTATAGCACTTATTCATTGTTGCTCTTATAGTTGTGTAAATTGCTTCCTTGTCCTCATTTGTTAGTCGCTTTGGATAAAAAAAATGTAAATGTACATTGAATAAACAGAAAGAATGAACGAAAGAAAGGAAGAAAAGTCTCACTTCTGCACCTCTTTAAAAGTTTTGGTTTGGGTTTGGTCATTGTAAATGCTCAGTCTCGTTATGCTCTTGATTTTCACCTCTCTGTGTTTGTAAAAAAAAAAAAAAAAAAGCCGGCGAGTCAGCCGACCCATACAGTATAAGCGGGGCAGAGCAGGATTCCCCCAATGACCACCAGCACAATACCATTGTCATGAGCCACAGTTTCAGTTCAAACTTAGTAAAGGTGAGCTTCTTTGGCAAGGATGTGTAAGGGTTAGGTTTTACATTACGTGGACATTTGCGCTGAACACATGGTGAATGCAACGCATCGAGATTTACACCATTAAACAGCTGATCCACTCTGAGTCTTTCAGCGCTCTCTCAGAAATCACTCGGTTGATCTCGGCTGGTGGATTAACATTCACTACATGATTGCTGTTATCCCAACGAGGTGCGCCTGAAAAGCGTGAGCGCGCTGCGTCGTGTGCGCGTCCCTCCCTATATATTACAGTCTATATGGTCTCTCCATTGGAAATAATGAACTTGCACGAGCTTGCATTAGTTAATAGCCTCAGTCATAGTTAATCTAGTGTGTGTGGTTATTAGTCTTAGTGACAAACTAGCTCACAGTTTAGTTGCAGCAGTTTTGTTCCGTACAGAAACACAGTGTTGAGAAGCCTTTGCGATTAATTAACCGTGATTAATTAAAGCGCAGTTAAAAGTGAAACCGGTTAATCGTTGCATCCCCAGTGACCATACATAATAGAAGAGTGCAGAAGAAAAAAAATAAAATAAAAAACAAATTTCCTAACATTTTAAGATTTACAATGAAAATCCATTTATAACCACTTGTTTGATGAACAAAGTAGCTCTCTCATATATGTACACTAAAAGACAAAAATAATGTTAATTTACAAATGCATACTGTAAATGAATCGTCCAAAATTCTGCATAGTATTCCATAATATTTTCAGAAATTTTTAAAAAATTTTATAATTATACACAGTATATTTAGATATATTTACAAAAGTAAATAAATAGATTTTATCTTATTATTTATATCTTATCTAGTTGAAGTGAAAATTTGTCTGCTGTGGATTTGCATGCACATTTCCCATATTTTCCTGTTTGTATTTTATTTGAATCTGCATGTTTAGTAACCTGGGCTGTTAGCCAAAGACATATACTGTACACAGATGCCTCACTAGCAGATATTTTTATGAACTGCTACAAGTAAACCATCCTCAATGTTGGGCTAGTTAATGCAGGTTCATAAATACTGGAGATCAAACAGAATACACACTTAAATAGTTTAAACATTTGTATATATATTTTTTCCTACTGCCATAGTCGGAACCAAAAAGGCTACTATGGAAGTCAATGGCTGCTTTAATCCATCATGCTTTGGTATACCTTTCTTTGTGTTCAACAGAAGAAGGAAACTCAAACAAGTTTGTGGATGATAGATTTGAGTAAATGTTTTTTTTTTGGGTTAACTATATTCCTTTAATACAATCAAAATGTTAATGTAGATTTTGACAACAGCTATGTTGTTGAATTTTGGAAAACTCGTAGATTTTTTTTGTAAGTGACCTGTCATTGTCCCTTGCCAATGTGTCTGGAGTAGTCATATCTGTCATGTACATTTCTATGTTGTTAACTACCATAACAGAAGTACTTTTTAATCACACTTTATTCATTCTTTACTAACTCTTACTGTCTTGTTTTCTCTGCCTTGTTTTAGTTTCCCTTACAGGATGAAGTAGTGGGTCGTCCTCTGCCCTGTGCTGCTTCTCAGTGCTGTGAGTGACAATATCTCACACTAGATGGAGCCACAGCCTCATGCCTGATGCTTCACTGCACTCTCCACTCCCCTCCTTGTTACATTTGAAAAGCATATTTGTTCACATACAATTGCAATCTAAATTTTTATACCCCCTGAATTATTAGCCCCTCTGTTTATTTTTTTCCCAAATTTCTGTTTAGCGGAGAGATTTTTTTCAAGACATTTCTAAACAGAGAAGTTGTATAGACTCATCTCTAATAACTGATTTATTTTATCTTTGCCATGATGAAAGTGTATAATATTTTTCTATATATAATTTCAAGACACTTCTATACAGCTTAAAGTGATATTTAAAGACTTAATCAGGTTAATTAGGTTAATAGGCAGGTTAGGGTAATTAGGCAAGTTATTTTATAATGATGGTTTGTTCTGTAGACTATTGAAAAAATATAGCATAAAGGGAAAATAATTTTCACCTTAAAGTGATTTTTTTTTTTAAATTAATAATTGTTTTTATTGTAGCCAAAATAAAACAAATAAGACTTTCTTTAGAAGAAAAAATATTATCAGACATACTGTGAAATTTTATTTTCTCTGTTAAACATCATTTTGAAAATAAATATATATATAAAAAAAAAGAATCTAACCGCGTTTAATAATTCTGATTGCAATTGTATGTTCCCTGAAGCAGCTTAAAATTGTATAAAGCACAAGAAAATCCCCATTTGAATTGAAATGTCAGTTTTTGTAAATGGATTTGTGTTTGCACTCTTTTCTCACTTTTGATTTTTAATGTCACCAGGCAACTATTTTGGATGGGCTGACAGCCAGAGTATGTAACGTGTATTTAGATTTTATATAGTAACCCTTTATTGTAGATTATTCCCTGGAACCCCTCCTGGACCCTAAAATCTCATTTGTTCCTTCATGTGAGCCCATGAATGTATTCATGCACAAGTAAAATTGCATGCAATGGACTTATAGCAAATGAACAAACACTTTTGTATGTGAATGTGTCATGTTTACTATTAAGAGAGTACACAAAACTAACCAATAAACTTCAATAAGCTTATTATCAAGCAGTTTAAGTTATTTTAAGCTAAAAAAGTAATGAAAAATGAGTGATACAGAAACTCTGAATCATAAATTCTTTTACTTGAACATTTAGGTGGCGTAACCTTATGTTTGTCAATCTATTTGTGCATCTTGTGCCATTTAGCCTAATTATGCCATGTACATATTCTCTTCAAAGGCACAATATTTTCCATGAATGTTTGGGTGTTTTAAGACTGAATGCATGAACTATTTCTTAATTTTCCTTGAAATTCCCTGTTGAGAACCTTTTTCCCCTGTTGACGTAATTATAAGTTCTTTGTGTACATTGTGTGCTTTTTATTTTTGAGATGTCCTTCATTTAGGTCTTTCATGCTTGTTTATACTGGATCACTTTGTTTCTAAATGATATAGTTAATTTTAGTTGGTAGTCAACAAGATTTGACTTTTAAATATTTTTGAATATTTCATTTACAGTTGGGGTAGACATAAATATGCAAGGTATATGGCTCCTTAGACTCAAAGTGCCCCATCTGATTTGGAAAAAAAAAACCTTAAACTGAATTGCGTGTTTTTGTTTTTTTGTTTTTTTGCACTCTAGAGAGCAAAAAGGACTGTTAAAGCTTTGTTGTTTACACAAGTCATGACAATTTAGTTTATCTATTGCTCTCATAGACACAATGGGCAATCTCACTTAAATCACTTACATTAGCGCATAATATATAAAAAAAAAAACAAGACAATTTTTGTATTTCTCGCTTGTAATGTTTGCATTTTGACCTTTCTGCTTCACTGTTTCTAGCTTTGGATGACCTGGATAGTGCGGTGGAGGATAGAGACAGTGACTACAGGAGTGAAACCAGCAGTAGTTTGCCTCCCCGCTACCATACCACAGCCCAGCCCAACTCTTCACTTCACCAATATCCTATGGGACCACGCTTTCAGCAGCACATGGACTCCTGTGCTGACTCTTTGCACAGTTTTGAATTTGACTATAGGGATCACCGTGCAAGCAGGTACATTTAGTTTCTATACATATTGTATGCATACTGTACATACTGTATGCCTCCATTTATGTGCAACCTCATCACATTTGCATCAAAGCAATGGTTTTGGGACAGTAATTGTTATAAGTCCCACTAGTTGCACATTATCCTTTTTTAAAAACGTTTTGCATTACACTGAACTGAGCCAAACTGAACACAACTGTGACAACTGAACTGAAGCAATTTTAATTTACTAGAACTTCATCTATGTTTACTTCCTTTGAAAATCTATATTGTAAAGAGTGCTATATAAAAACGGGTAAACTGAATTGTTATGCTTATCTGTAAGTATTCCTATTTAGATTTATAGGTTGCAAAAGAGAAAATAACCTGAAATATGGTATGGGATTGTTGTTAATCAAAGTATCTTGTATGGTCCTGCACAGAACTAATCCAGAAAATTATCAGATCCATTTTTATAAATCCAGATTCTGTTTTCTGTGATCAGGTTGTGGTTGAAATGTCATTTGTGTGTAATTTGTTGTATTAATTATATGGGTAAGTGTACTAAACATAAACTTGTTGATAAGGTGAAAGGCATTTAATTGAATAGTAAAGTCTGTTTAATTTTGCTAACTTTCATTTAAATAGCAAAACTTTTGTTTTTGTTTTTTGTTGTTGTGTTGAAATGCTCTTTTTTTTTCTTTTTTTTCTCCCTCCTTTGTTATCCTCTTCCATCCTAATCTCCGCTAGAGCTCCTAATCAGAAGGGTAGAATTAGAATTGTCCCAGTAGATTCAGGCATGGGTGTGGAGGATTGGGAAGTGAAATACAAACAGGGTAAAAGTACCCTTAGTGAGTTCCTTGATAGAGAGGAACAGGCATGGATTGAAGATCAAGACAGACAGAGTGATGTTGTTCATAAAGAAAAGGATTACCATGACCCCATAATCAAGCAGCTGTTGCCGATAAAAAACAAAAATTCTGTGTTAAATGCTGCTTACCCAGAAGGCTATGCTACTATTGACCGAAGGCGAAAGAAAAAAATCCGGGACCCAGGAGGGCTGGAGCATGCTGGAGCAGAGCATTTCCCTCCTGATCTGGCATTTCTCCGTCAAAAACGAACCGAGCTTGTGTTACGTCAAGTAAAAGAAATGGAAGAAGCGGATGAGAACATGACTCCATGTCTGAAACCATACAAAAATGGATTACTCTACAAAACTAGGATGTGGGCCAAAAACAAGCTAGAAAACACGCTAGAAAATTATGTTGCATATCAAGAGGAGGAAGCTGCTAGATTGAGGGAAGATGTAGAGTTTGATTCTGAGGGTTCAGATGAGTTACATTATTCTATTTGCTCTGAAGAGGAGTTGGAGGAAATGACATCTTTAGCTAAGGCACTCAGGGGTGAGGAGAAGAAGAATAATAGCCACCATGGATATTTCTCAACGTATAGTGGTCAAACTGAGAGGCTTCAAGGTTACCGGGAGAAGAAGAATGGAAAGGGTAAAATTGGTGGATGGGCTCCAGAGGTCATGCTCTCACCTGTAGAGGAACCTAGTGATGAATATGTTGATCCTATGGATGAGTTGCAGTGCCTAGTTGAAACCGTATCAGAGTATCTAGCTGAAAAAGAAGAGGAGATCAGTAAATATGGATCCTTACCCAAATCTAACAAATCAAGGCTGTCATCTCAAGGTAGTGCAAGAACAGAATCTGTTGGAGATGAGCAAGGCATCATCTCTAAGGAAGTAAAAGAAAAACCCATAGATGCCAAAGAAAGTAATTTAAGTGGTGCTTCTGACCATGGAGTGTCTGGAGTGAAAAATGCCATGAGCTCGTTATTTAGCTCTTTAACTGATAAAGTTGTGTCAGGCTCAAAACAAGCAGGGTCCAAATCAGTTGAACAATCAGAGACCCCACATAATGCTAGTTCTGGTATATCAAAATTGTTCTCCTTTATGCCAAAGTCTACAAGTCCCACACCAGTAGCTGTGGTTTCCCCTACTGATAGGAAGTTTTCAATGTCACCCGTTTTGCCTTTCCAGCCATCAGATGCCAAGTTACAAGAGGCAGACCAGTCAATACATTCAATGGAAAATGAGCTCACGAAATACGGTGGTGTCACAGCTCACAGAGAAAGTTTATCATCTGTCAATTCAATGTTGGATGCAAAGCAAAACAAGCCAGGTGATCCTCCCACGGTTTTGAATGGAAAAACAAAACTCAGTAAAATGTCAGATGCTTATCAAGACAATGATAGTAAAAAGTTTAAGATACTTAAAAATACCTGTAATGAGATTAATTATAAGAAGACACTCACTGAGCCTGTACCACAAAAGGCTACAGAAGAGTCTGGATTTTTTAATCCTTTTAGGAAATCACTCAGTTCATTAATCTCACCTGGACCACCAGTGCCTCCCCAGTCTCAAACACACACAGTTTTTCCTGTCTTTAGGTCAGCAGAAGACATTAGGGTAGAAAAGCTTCTAGATGAATCCTCCCTTAAAAAGCAAACTTTTGTCTCCTCAGACAATGTGTCTGTCCCACAACCTCAAAAGTCAGATGGGGGGCTGTTTTCTGGATTGTTTAAGTTTGCATCTGGAGAGGATTCAGGTGCATCCAAGAGTATGCCTCAAATCACTAAAACGGATCAAATTCCAGCTGTAACAAAGAGAGTGTCAGGTGCAATTCCAGCTTCTCTGCCTGACAATGCAAAATTAACAACACCTTCCAATAAAGAACCCCCAGACACAACAAGTAAGGGGAACACAGAAACAGGCTGGTTTTCTAGTCTATTTAAGATGGCACCTACTGAAGATCTGCAGCCTGTTACTCCACCTATCCATAGGCCTAATATTCAGAGCACTTTACCTCCTCCAGGGTCTAATCAGACTGGTCATAGGATGCAACATCCCAATCCAACTTCTGCTAAGGAACAAATGCAAGTTAAGCACCAACAACCTGGTCCAACTCAAGTACCTAATATTACAGAGCAAAATGCATCTCAACATGAACGTCAGGGCCTGTTTTCTGGTTTGTTTAAATCAGTTGCTTCAGATAATGCATCAAGTGCCCAAGCATTTCCTAATCAACCACAACAAGGGGGCTTACTCTCAGGAATCATGAAATTTGCTTCCACAGGTGATATGGCAACAGGTGCTCATGTAAATCAGCAAAGGAGTCAGTCTGCTCAAATATTAAATCAACAAAACCAACCTCATACCCAAACAAGTGCATCTATTCCTCCTCTCTCAGGGCGGCTAACTATTACTTCCACAGAAATTTCTCACAGAGAGCCTCAACAATTCTCTCAGCAAGAGACAAAATCTCAACAGGGAAGTATTTTGTCTGGCCTTTTTAGATTTGCCTCTACCGAAAAACCTTTGGACACTCAAACAAAGATGCCCCAGGAGCAACAAAAATCACCAAGCATAAGTTATTTTCAAGATTCTGTCCAGCATAAGGTAGAGGGTCAGAGCAGGATCCAAACACAGCAGTCTAACTTCCCAAAACAACAGTCAGAACGGCTTCAAAAAGGCATATTAGATGGCCATAAACAAAGTGTATCCCATCAAGGACATTCTCAGCAAGATGGCCTTCTATCTGGTCTTTTTAAGTTTGCCTCCTCAGATGTTTCCGTCTCTCAATCAGCACAGCAAGTTCAAGCTTCTAACACCCAGTCATCTGTGCTCCAGTCAAAAACAAATGTTATAGAACAAAGCCACTCATCCCAAAATAATTCATCTAATCAAAAACACCAGTCGGATGGCCTTCTTTTTCTTAAAGTGTCCTCTAATGAGTCACAGGAACTACCTGTTACACAGGAAAAAAAGGAACATGCAAGTTTGCCACAGCAAGTTGCGACAAAACAAAGCTCTCGTGTAGGAAGGCAAGAAACATCAGCTCAGCCAGGAATTTTATCTGGCTTTTTCAATAAGCTCACATCTTCTTCTGAAGATGTATCCTTAAACATCCAGAATTCAGTTAAGCAAAATCAGGATAAGCCACAAATACCAGTAGAGATTCACACACAGCAAGGCCAATCAAAAAGACGGCTACCTCAAATACCCTCCCAGATCCAAGATACAGATCAACAGCCCTCAACTCAACAACGTTTCTTATATGGGATATTTAGCAGGAATCCAACAGATGTTTCCACTGTCAAAACAGAGGGTGTGGCTATGGAAGGATTACAAATGAAGGTCAGTTCTACAGGACTTCTGAGAGACAATGTAGCTAATTTAAATTATGTGTCTAACATTTGTGGCACAGAGAGCCTTGATTTAAGGACACCTGCAAGTTATGCAAGGTCACAACAAAAATGTGCTGCATACACATCTCATAGTACTGGTAATATACCCCTCTTATACAGCTCACAAAATTTTATGCTCTCAAGTCAAATTAGAACCACTTCATATAGCACTGAAAATCTACCTCTTTGTCACCCATCTCAAGCAGTGATGTCACAGGAATGTTTTAGGCAGAGTTATCCATCCTTCCATTGTAAACCTGAACAGTATGGTTTCCAAGAAATCTCTCCATCATATGCATTGCAACCTAGTCCCAGTGATGAACACTCATGGATACAACAATCTATATTGTGGCAACAGCTGAATGATCAGTCATTGGGAATAGTACCTGATGGACATGAAATTACACCAATTAATGAAGTCCACACATCTTCTCAGTATTTGAATGATATAAACATGGATATTAACCAACAATACTCTCATACAAAGCCATGGATGAAATTCCATTCTTACAATGGGAGTAAGAACCAATCAGATTATTCCACTGATGTTCCCAATAGTTTAGTGAGACCTAGAGCGTGGAATAGCCAAAACGATTTGGATGTGATTAACAACCAAGAGTTTGAAGGTGTGTTGAATTTGAGCATGAAGAATAATGCTAAATTAAGCAGGTGGCACTCATTTAGTGCAGAAAGTTGTTACAGTCTGAATAGTATTTCATATCATGAAGGATATTATGAGGAAACTCCTCCACATCTGTCTTACTCAGCTAATGGGCAGTATGTTTATCATGGGACATCTGACATTTGCACTCAGCCTGGGAATAGTGGAAGCCATGTTAATGTAGCTACATCTCCCAATCATTGGAACTACTCTTCAGCAAGCAACAGTGATATGGAGGAACATGTGTATCTTGAGGAGTCTGAGTGGTATCAACAATGGCTTTCACTTTTGGACCAGGGTATGTGGTGGCCTGCAGATGATGGAGATTGTGGATATTTTGTCTACACTGATTATGAGTATATTTACGCCCTACTCACAGATGAGTCTGGGCAGTATGTTTATGCATGTGCCCCAGAACAAGAGTGGGCAAGTACAGTGGACATCTATCCTAGTGCCTGGTTGTATAATGAGATGGTAAAAGTTTGTGGGTTTAAGATTCCTCTATACAATGAAGATGAGCTTCTCTGGCTTCCAAGTCAAGGCCAAAGTGAAGCTGAACTTCTGACTGCACCACTTGACTTGTCAGCAGCCTATAAAAAAGGTAACCAAATCATGAATCTGAACCTTGAGCGTTTTTCACAGATGTTTGCAGATTCAATGCTTAATCAAAGACAGCAAGCTCTGGATTTTTCCAGTTACCGATTTAACAAAGTTAGGATGGATACTAATCATCAGCTCCCACACAATTATGGTTACTGTGATCCGTCTCAGGAAGCTGTTGACCTTTCTTTTCATGGAACAAACTACAATAATGTAAATCTCGACAGCAGAGGAATAAAAGAACTGCTGTCTTATAAGGTTTCTGTTTCATTTGGTGCCACACAAACCACAACTTCACCTACCACAGGTGTCTACAGCTGCTACCAGCCTCAACAGAGGCGTCGTTCATCCAGTGGAGTGCAAATAAAACATATAGATGATGTTTCAGAAGAAGAGTGGAGAAAAAGAGTACAGCCTGGAGAGGAGCAGCCAAATCGATCTATTAAGAAAATCTCCTCAATTCTATCCTCAATTGTTGGCAAAAGCTCCAATTCAGAATCAAGTAGAAACACAGCTGTCTCAAAGTCACCTTCTGCTAAAGATGGTTCTTTTTCAGGACAAAATCAAAGCAGATCTCATAAAGCCTCTGAAACACGACTTGCTGATCAGCAAGCCAAAAGCTTTATTTCAACAGGTTTTCAGAGTCTTAAATCAAAGATCGTAAAGGATGACGTTTGTGGAACAACTCAACCAGACAATACAAATCAGTTATCATCCAAGCAAATTCCAACAACACCTAGAGTTTCAGTAACATCTTCTGCACAGCCAACAGCTTCCACGCCCTCTCAGGGTGCGTGCACTTTAAGTTCATCTCAGAAACCCAAACTGGCTAGACAGGCTACATTGTCACAACAGTCCTCTCTTCCTCCAACATCAATTGTATCTACTACTTTAAGAGAACAGTCCAGTTTAACCATCAAATCTGCCTCTCCAGATGTGTCTCTGCCAGCAGAAACACAAGGTGGAAAGACATCTGAGCAATCAAGTGGGTTTTTAAACTTTTTCAAAACAGCAGTGGGTATAGAGGAGGTCAAGTCAGAGCCTTCTAAATCTGCTCATCCAGTATCCAGACAAGCTGATAAAGTTGGAACTGCTTCTGATGGCATGAAAGATTCAACAACAAACCAAGACACAACGGGAACATCAAAACTTTTTGGGTCAATAGGGGATTTTTTTAACATTGAAAGTCCTTCCCACACTATATCAAAGACAAATCTGCAACATTCAGCCTCAACAATGACAGTGCCTAAAGGGATTCAGAAACAGCAAACAGCAGAAAATACCTTTGCAAAAGGTGGTGAATCAGAATTTCCTAGTTTATCACAATCAATTCAGGGAAGGAGTGTCTCCTCATCTCAGATACATTCTGCTGATGCAAACAGGTTGCCAACACCAGGGAGATCTCAAACTATGCCACCGACTGGGGAGACCAAACCAGAAGCCAAGCAGTCAGGTGGGTTGTTTGGTTTTTCTGTTGGGGATATTTTCTCTGGGACCACAGCTTCGAAAGATGAAAGCAAAGGGCTGTTGTCCATATTTAGTGGTTCCAGTCAGCAACAAGCTCCATCTCTAAGTGCATCTACCTCCCTCCAAGGTTCAATCAGTAATTCCTCTGCAAAAGAGCCACTTGGCAAAAACATCCTGTCTTTGTTTGGAGGTTCTAGCATTCAACAGACCTCACCACAATTTGGATCCACACATCAGCCTTGCCCACCAGAAGCTGTACCTCCTAAAGAATATCTAGGCATGAATATATCTTCTGTGTTCAGTGGCACTAGTACACAGCAGCCTTCAACACATGTGAGTTCTTGTAATCAAAAACAAACCAGCACTGTTCATCCAAAGGAATCACCAGCCA
This sequence comes from Danio rerio, assembly GCF_052040795.2. NCBI lineage: Eukaryota > Metazoa > Chordata > Actinopteri > Cypriniformes > Danionidae > Danio > Danio rerio. The sequence goes on from NC_141030.1 coordinate 20,539,659, forward strand.
TGGGGTTACTCTCTTTGATTAGTGGTTCCAGCACTCAGCAAACTTCATCTGAATCTGATCAACCAAAAGACACACCAATGGCAGGACTGCTATCTACATTCAGTGGCCCTCAGCAGGCTTCATCTGAATTAGGATCTGGAACTGATCCACCAAAAGATACACCAATAAAAGGACTGTTATCTATGTTCAGTGGCCCTCAGCAGACTTCTCTTAGATCTGGAAGTGATCCACCAAAAGATACACCAGTAACAGGAATGCTATCTATGTTTAGTGGCCCTCAGCAAACTGCACCAAGATCTGGTGCCGATCCACCTAAAGATACACCTATAACAGGACTGCCATCCATGTTCAGTGGCCCTCAGCAGACTGCACCAAGATCTGGAGCTGATCCACCAAAAGATACAACAGTAACAGGACTGCTATCTATGTTCAGTAGCCCTCAGCAGACGTCACCAGCATCTGGAGCTGACCCACCAAAAGATACACCCGTAACAGGACTGCTATCCATGTTCAGTGGCCCTCAGCAGACCTCACAACCACGCTCGGCCACTCAGTCTGCAAGCCAAGGAAATGAACTGCCAAAAGAGCCTTTGGGCAAAAGTTTATTTTCTATGTTTGGTGGTTCAGGGTCACAACCATCTTCACAACAGACAGGATCAATTTTTGGTGGTATATTAGGTGGGTCTTCCAGCTCTAGTGAGAGTCCAGCAAAAGGTTTATTTTCTATGTTTGGAGCACAAAGCCCACAACCACCTGCCACAAGAGTTCCAGCAGCCGTTCTTACTAATGAGCAGACAGTTAAACATATATCTTCTTTGGATGAGTCTAAATTACAACAAACACCAGCACAATCAGTCTCTTCTACTGCAACGAAAGCGACTCCCGCAAAGGAATTACCAAATGACAGTCCATCACAAGGATTACTTTTACACTCTGGAATTTCCAGCCACCCATCAGCTCCACTGGAATGCTTACCTCATGAGACTGTTGTGCCATCTAATGAGTCACATAAAGAGCCATCAGTAAATGAAATACCCTCTTTGTCCAATGAAACTATCTCCCAGCCATTCTCACAGCAGCCAGATTCAACTGGACATTCTCTTTCTCTTGATAGCAAAGAGTCAAAAGGGCCACAAAGTAAAGACATTACCTCTGTGATTGCTGGGCATACTCTGCAGCCAGACTGCAACCCAACAGTATCAGTTCCAAAATCCACACAAGAGGCATTGCCAACTGATGATAGTAGATTGGCACAGTCTGAATCTAGCAAGCAAGCACACCAAGAGGATTCTTCTGCTCAGGGTGTAGCGCCACCAAAAGAGGAAGCAACTTCAGGATTGTTGTCAATGTTTTCTGGATCAGGTCCTCAAAATGCTCAAAGTGGATCTATACTTGGTGGTATTTTTTCTGGTGCTTCAGGATCAAAGGAAGTTCCAGCAAAGAATCTATTTTCAATGTTTTCTGGACCAAGTTCCCAACCTGGTGCTGGTAATGCTGGGCATAATGTTCAGAATAATAGTTCAGGTGCTTCAGCCTTTGGTGAGTTAACGGGCAAAGGCTTGTTTTCCGTTTTTGGTGGGTCAATTCCACAGCAAGCCACTCCTCAGCCTTCTTCAATATTTGGAGGTATTCTGTCTGGAGTTGCTTCTAAAGATGCTCCTGGAAAAGGTCTTCTTTCTATGTTTGGTGGGCCTAGTTCAGCACCTTCACCTAGTCAAACACCAACATCAAAACCATCTGAAACTGAAGGGCTGTTAAAGGTTGCATCACTAGTTTCTCAAGAGGATGTGACTGAGGATAGTAAAAATATGGGCTCGGAGGAAAAGAAAACAGAACCCACATATTATGATTCCCAGCATTCTGTCATGGCAGATCAAAGGAAAGCAGCATCTATGGCTTCATTCTCAACTGATATCTCTGATAAAAGCTCAGATGTCATTGGTGAGAAGATTGCTCTTGAGAGGAGTAACCTAGATGTTGTTAGCCATAGTAATATTAGTTTGACCGGAGATGATTTAGCAAAAGATATTGAATCAATTTCAAAGCAGAGTACAAAAGCAGAGGTCAAGATAACAGAATGCCAAACTCAGCATATACAACAAACCAATTCAACTGAGACCAGTGCTTCTGAGGGACATCCAAAACATTCTGAATCACAGAAATCTGTTTTAGACTCATCAACTGAAGCTGTCAGTGGTTTTATGTCTAAACTGTTCACAGGTGCCAGTTCAGCCCCAAATTCTTCAGGTGGTCTCTTTTCACAACTTCACTCAACCCCAACCATACCCAAAACCTCAGTCTTTGGCTTTTCAAGTAGCATACCAACAGAATCTATAAAAAGTGACATTTTTGGTATGTTTAAATCTCCAGAAGCACCCAAAACAGCTGACATAAAAGCATCTATTACCTTGACATCCCAGTCTCTTCAGTCAGTCCAAGATCAGTCATTGTTAGCTTCTAGGGATGTTACATTGTCTGGAGACAAAGATGAAAAAAGTCAAATAGAACCCCATTCATCAGCAAAAGAAATGTCTTGTAATGATGCTTCTGATAATGTTACAGTTGCAACCATCAATTCCACTGAGGCTTCCAGCTGTCAACTTGTTGAAACAGTTATTAAGGAACCTCCTGAAGGCGAAGTAATTAAAGAGAAAACAGTTGTCATGGTTTCTGAAGAAAAGTTTACAGACAAATCTGTGCCTGTAATAGACAATAGTTCAAAAATGGCTCAACAACCTCAATCATCAGAAACTTCTCAGTCCATATTTGGCATGCCAGGTTTAACAGCATCTAAATTTGGGTTTATGTCTGGAGCTGCTGATGCTGGAAAGTCGTTTGGGTCTTTATTTTCTTCACCACCCTCAATACCAAATACAGAAAGTGGCAAGCTTATTTCTGGATTTAAGTCATTTTCAGCAGGACTGTTTCAAGATGAGAAGTCAGTGGTTTCAAAAGAAGCAACACCAGCATCTTTATTTGGAGCAAAATTAGGTTTTCCATGGCAGAAAGAAACTCCAGAACCGCCTAAACCACAAACAACCCCAGTTGTTACAATCCAACCTAAAGCTCAGGAAAATAAAGTACGTATCGAAGATGGTACATCTGTCAAAAAAGACCATGATAATTTAAACTTGGAGGAAGACAAAGGCGAAATCACCCACTCAGTTGACATTAAACAAAAGACTGTAGCAAATTTTGAAGTTACAGAAAATAACACAGATAAATCCAAACTTATTGCATCCACACCTGATCCTCCTCCTCAAAAAGATTTGGAAATCCATATCCAGACCCCACCTTCTACAGATGCCTCTTCAGGATTACAGCAGGAAAAGAAGGACCTTTTGATTCCTAAAAGGCTAGTAGCAGCATAATAAATGGTTTCATAAACCATTTATGTTGCACTATGTTTACATGCACAATCATACTTCTTATGAAGATAATATATATTAAAAATATCATTTGTTATGGCATTTACTCAGCCATTTCAGGATTGTGGTCTCTGCATCGAAATAATGATTACTATAGGATTTCTAGCAGTGCTCAAGCTAATCTCACTAGGACCACATAAACACAAGAATTTTGTTTAAAGTGTCTGAAATGCCAAATGCAGTTTTAAATGTTGTTGACTAAAAATCAGCATATTGGAATAATCTGTTTAAAAGAAATAAGATAATTAATGTGCATGTAAACATGCTCAATGATTTTAGTTTTAGATTTAGTTTGATTTAAAAATGCTGGCTTTCCCAATGTGTGGTTTGTTTTCTCTTAGTGCTGTGTGACTTCTGTAACTGTGCTTTGGTTCTTTGCAATTTTGTATTTCCATTAGTTGTGCATAGCATTCCTAATTAATTGAAGTTTAGACCTAATGTAAGCTAGTGGAAGTAGTTATAAAAATCATTGACACTAATTGCTTGTTCTTTCTCTCTCTTTAAAAAAAAAAAACAACAACATTAGTCCTGTGAACTCTAGTCGTTTTGGGTCTTCAGGGAATCTCAGTCAAGCTAGTTCTCAGCTCAGTGAGACTGGTCAAGAGAGTGCTGCCTGTTCAGAGTTAGAGGAGTCCTACCATTCTTATCACAGTACTGGCTACCGACCATCCCGAAATGGACATCACCCTACAAATGGACATGCTTCTTGGGGTGAAGATGAGGGATTGAAATCCTCTCAAGAAAATGGAAAGGATACAAGCAGCACCTTAAAAAAGGAAGTGGTTTCTCAAGTGGACAAAATGCCTGAAAAATCACCCAAAAGGTACGCATTCATTGACTTTAGCCTAATGTGTACTTCTGATTTATGCTTGACCTGAGGTATTAATATAATTTGCATGATATGCGTTTCATCATTAAAGTAGGATTATGAATGGAGATTTGCAGGGTAAGATGTTGACTTTCAGTGCTATCAGGCTAACATCAGCATTTTCCAAAATATCTTATTGCACCTTTTAAGTAACTTTGTTCACAGTGTGTCAACGCTTACCTAAATTGTTTCATAGTCAGAAGAGAAAAAACAAATGAGGGATGACTGAAGGTTGCAAAAACAATAGACAGATTTTTAAAAAGATTCAAATATATATACTCATTTTTTTTAAACTAGTACAATGTTGTTTTTTGCTCATACATATTTATTGTTCATACAGTAAGTGCCAAGCGCTTGAACTGAATTAAAGGTATAAAAGCTGTCACTAGGGTGGTCCCTCTTTAAATTTTAGAATTTATTTAAAAAGTACAGTTTCATGTACTGAAATGTACTTTATTATAACGTTATGGACAGTTTTAGATTCAGAAGTTTTAAAAGGTACTTTTGTTCACTCTAGCTTGTAACCTAACATGAGCATTAAAAATTGTATACTGTAAACTTTGCAGTTTGCACTCAGTATAATGAATCACTTCAATAGCATAAATTATATTTAATAAGTTTTTTTGTTCCTTTTCTAGCTTCAAGGATGATGGACTTCCTTTACCATTCTCTCCATCCAGAGTGCGCTGGCTTAAGGCAATCAACAAAGTGAGAGTTCAGCTTAAGGAGGTATAGTAGGGAACTCATACCCTTCATCTCCTTTGTCTTTTCCCTTTTCAGTTGATCCAATTTACATGTTAGATTAAGCTTTACCTCTTATCTTTTTCCTAAAAACCTGCCCCAGTATGCAGCATCTTTAACAGTCTGTCATAAGATTATGACCTTAATTTATTTTTTTTCCAGTTGGTAAGTATGAATTGTGCAACCCCGTCATTCATAAACATTTGTTTGGATTGGTTGAGTTTTACCATTTATTATTTAAACATGAGGCATGCACATTCTGAGACTCTTTGGGAATAATGAATTGCTGTGTGTTGTTTGTTTGGTTAAAACTTGGGCTTTAAATTTATCAGTGCAATGAGATTGGATGTCCACTGTGGTGCTGTATCTAGACCTCACAACATTAATCTGCCAGGGCCAAGGTCAGGCTCTGAAGAGTTGCTGTGTGATATCACTGATAACGTCTTCAGGAGTAATTAAGCATAGAGAGTCAAGGAGTTTGCGATAGTGTGTGTATGTGTGTGTCTTAAAGAGCATTTCATGATTAGCTAGTATAAATTGGGGAATTGACTTTGGAAGTTTATGAAGTAGAGTATGAAGAACATTGGTGTGTTGAAGATTGCACACAATCACTGTATATATGCGTACATGCGCATGTGTGTGTGAGTACAACGTTAATAATTTTTTGTTTTGTTTTGTTAAGAGTCAAGCATTTTTAAACCAAAAATGACAGCTGGTCAGAATAAAAAATATTTAAATGTCTTGATTTCACTTGTTTTGAAAATCAGTGATTATCCGTCAAATATTGATTTCTTAACACTTCTGAAGTGGGTATTGTATTCTGATCATTGGTATTGAGTGTAATTTTTTTTTTATATAAAAATCTAAATTACAACATTAAAAATATTATATGTAAGTATCATTTTTACTAACTGTTTAGTTTTAGCTATTTAGCATCATGAGGTATACAAAACTAAAAGTATTTATTTGATGGCAGTCTAAAATATTTTATGTATTTATATTGTTTTTTATTTTGTATACCTATTATTGTATTTGTAATATTATTTTATTTCAGTTAATATTTTATTTCAAGTGACAAAAATGTTTTAGTTGTGTGATGTTTAAAGAGCCCCTATTTCGCATTGTGAAATGTCATATTTTGGTTTTGTTTATCTCCAACAGCTGGCTGATATGCATGCAAGGTCAAAAAACACTTTCATTGTGTTATAATATGCATTTATTTTTAACTAATTATCCCCACGACTTCCATATGATTTGTTCAGTGATTTATTTGTTCCCAAACCCCTCCTTTGCATGAGATTGCACTAATCTGCGCTGATTGGTCCGACGACCAAGTCTGTTGTGATTAGTCTACTGGGTTCAGCGCGAGACATAGAAAAATGTATGAGAAATGTTGTAGCAGAGAGTGTGTGAGAGAGCCCAATGCAGTTAAACACCAACATATTACTCTTAAACCCAAACCCAAGTAATAACAACGACACACATTCAGTATTAATCCACACAGTGGCAAAAGCTGATTTATTCTGAAAATGGACTGCGTCGCACATGTGAAAGAACAGCTGATGGTGGCCATAGCAAAGACAAACGGCAGACAATCACAAGTTCAGAAAATCTTTTACACTGGTAAAAAAAAGAAGCACGCATTGTGTTTTCAGCGTGGTTTTGGAAGCAATATGTAAATAGAACCATAAAGATTTAACCTGAGAGATACAGTACAAGCACTGATCTATATAAGATAAGTAATTACAAGCCGTGTGGAGCGATTACAAGTGACAGCACACAATTAAATACATATTTTGCAAACTACAGAAAACAAGGCAACAATTTTTATTACACTTATATGTTATGATCCGGAGGGAGAAGAAACTGGTCCATATAAGGTGTGACAGTTACTGACAAAGTCTCTGAAAAATTACAGGAACAAACAAAGCACATGGTTGACTATAATGTGGTGTTGTTGTGAATATAAACTTAAACCCTTTATTCCCCGCAGCCGAATCGCCATCTGTCAGTGATCATTATCTTTGTGTTATAATCAGCCCTGTGATACACGCGCTCCGCTAGTGTCTGAAGGGAAAGGTGCGTTCACGTTTTACCCGATCTGGCACTTCATGTTTGGTGATGTACTGTGTTAACGTTGATGCCTTTGGGCAAAAGATCCGAACCCAACACAATTCATTTATTTGACTCTGAGTCGACTATAACGTTAAAAATTCAATAGCTTTAATTATAGTGCTCTTTCAGATATAAACCTCAGCTGGATGTTTTCATTTACTTAGTGCTGTGTTACACACTGCGAAGAAACTCATTTTCAAAACCCCATAATAGGGGCTTTTTAATAATGTTTGTTTTATCTTTTAATGATTCTTTTTAAGTTTCTAAGCTTTTATAGTCTCTATAAGTAAATAATCGAAAGCCCACTAAATACATTCCCTCATTTTTCAGCATTCTCTGTCTCTCTCTGTCTCTCTCTGTCTCTCTGTCTCTCTGTCTCTCTGTCTCTCTGTCTCTCTCTCTCTCTCTCTCTCTCTCTCTCTCTCTCTCTCTCTCTCTCTCTCTTTCTCTGTCTCTCTCTCTCTCTCTCTCTCTCTCTCTCTCTCTCTCTCTCTCTCTCTCTCTCTCTCTCTCCCTCGTCTTGACAGCCAGTAATTAGCTACCCTGTTGTCCTCCTTCGTTTCTTTCATTTGACCGCACAAAATTGAATGCATGAGCCTCTAGAAATAAATTAGCATGGCAAAGCACTTATGTGGCCTGATTACCTCACACTGAGAATAAGTCAAAATTAATAGATCACAGTGGCAAATCAGATTAATCCTAACTTAGATTGCTTTGGATCAAAAATATTTTATGTACCCAAATATGCCTGTTTTTTGTATAATGGCTAATGGCATATCAACTTGTAAAGGTGATTTATTCTGATAAGCTAACGGCGCTCATGCTAATTAAGCTTTTTCAAATATAGGGCTCTTCATTGAGGCTCCATTACAGTGATTGCTGTGGACACTTATGTAAAAGCTGCTTATTTAATACAGTGAAGAATATGGGTGTGGTTTAGCACACCGTTTGACCATGCAAAATGTGTGGTGAAGAACATATATCATTACAAAAACCAAGCTTATTCTTACTAACATTTGAACCGAAGGACATTTAGCTGTAAAGGAGGGTCTTGTATGAAATGATCTTTATCTATCTTTATAACTATAAATTGTAAAACGATTTTGTTAAATCTCTTATGTAAATACAATTAACTCGTATGCAAAAAAATAAAGGCAAGACAATCCTGATAAACATGTTTGGCAAGGCAAATTTATTTATATAGCATAAGTTTATTTAAACAGTATAGCACATTTTATACTCAAAGTGCTGTACATAAACAAGAATAACAGAAACAAGAAAATAAAAATTATTAAAAGAAATAACATGATTCAAACAGATAAACAAATTAAAATGTGTTCAAACAGGTTATTAAAGGGGTGGTCCACTACGATGTCATATTTTAAACTTTAGTTGATGTGTAATGTAGCTGTGTGAACATAAACAGCATCTCTGAATGTAAAATGCTCAAAGTTCAATGCAAAGGGAGACCTTGATTTTAACAGAGTTAGCTTAGCAAAGCCTACAGTGAACAAATTTTGTGTACTACAAAAAATACTTCCAGCCCTTGTGAGATCACAAAGGTTCGTTTACCGCACGCACACACTGTGCAGCTAAGGGCCGTGGCCACAGGCGCTGTAACGTTACAAAAGAGGGAGAAATGCCGTTCTGCTAATTAAAACAGAGCTGCTCTGTTTCTGTATTTGGGCTTCCAAATGACACGACACAAACACAGAAATGCTTCCAGTTCAATATAATTATGTTCCAGAGAATTATAAAATACATAGCAAGCATGATTTGACAAAACAGCTTCCAGAATCTCTCCCAGTTCAGTGCTGGATTCGGCTAAAATCTCCTTAAAGATGGAGCAACTACAAGGAGCTTCCGAGCACATGTGCTTCTCGTGTTACAGATAGTTCATAGTAAATAGAATCGCAGCACATTATGACGATGACCAATCAGAGTCACTTGAGGGTGGGCCTTTCAGAGGAACTAGGAAATATGTCAGTCGTTTTTATATTATCTGAGTAGCTGTATGTAATCAAAGTGAGATTTATTAAAAAAATAACATGATTTCCTTCAAGTGAAACATGAGCATACATTGCTTTGCATCTTATTAACACAACCAAGCCCTAATATTATATTCTGGAACACCCCTTTAAAGAATGAAATAGAAAATAAAGACATAAAAGTGTGATCTGTCAGATGTAGCACAGTGCTTATTCGGTAAAGGCACAGCCAAACAGAGTTTTCAGTCTTGATTTGAATGTACCTAATGTAGGAGCACATCTGATCATTTCTGGAAGCTGAATCCAGCAACGTAGTAGCTGAAGGCAGATTCACCCTGCTTTGACTGAACTCTTGGAGTTTCTAATTTATTTGATCCTAAAGATCTGAGGGATCTGTTAGGTTTGTATTCAGTGAGCATGTTAGGCAAATAGGATGAAAAACAAAGTCATACTTCCCGAGCTGATTGATGACATTAGGAATCCCAAACACATTTTTGAATTTAAATGTTTTTAATTTGTATATTTAAATATGCAAATGAGGCACCATTTCATTAAATAGGCATTAATATGCATATATTTATATAAATTAAAAATCTGAAATGTTTTTTTATGTATACAATTAAATATACAAAGGATTAAGAGTCAAAATATTTTTGCAGAGGGTATTTTGGGATTCTCTTTATCACTCAGTAGTTCAAATGCAAAACATTTTCATTTTTTGTAGAATAAAATGTATTTAATTAGGGAAATTTGTATGAACAAATCTTTCTGTAAAAATCTTAAGAATACAGAATATGAGTGTGACCTTTGGTGTTTCAGCACAGCCACAGTAGAGATTTACAACCAAGTTCAAGAGAAAACATTTTAAGAAAAAGCATCTAAAAAGATGGATTGTAACTTAAATTGAAAATAAGTGAAGATTTACAAACTAATTTTGAGAAGAGCATGTGATATGATTGATTGTGGCTGGTCTCACATCTGTAATCAGCAATAATCCTATCAGATTGATTCAAGCCTACAATAAATAGACCAATTTCGACCTACTACCTTGTCTTTGGTAGTTTTAGAAGAATCCCCCCTTCCACCCCATCTCCTCCTTTTTCTCTCTTTACCAGGGGCAGCTCTTGAGACCTACCTGATTTCACACCCCCTTATATGCTATGTCTTCCAGCTCAGGGTTTTCTCCCAGGACAGCATGCTAAATCTGATAATAGCATCAAGCAATATCTAGGTGTAAAGTCTTGAAACAAAATAAACATTTTAAAGCATTTTTTCTTTACCTTTAAACAAACAAAACAACAATTTGTTTAATTATTTTGATTTAATTTATTTATTTGATTTATTTAGCACTAATATTTGCGTAATTTAGTTTTATTTTTTATTTTTTTTTTATTATAGTTTTTATAATTTTTTTAAAACGATTTTTGACTGTGTATTTATAAAAAAGGAAAAAGTGAACTATAACATGCAAAAGTTTAAAAATGGGTACAGGCACAGTTGTGCCGATTAAAAGAGGAAATGGAGGAAAGATGGACTGCTGGCATTTTGACAATTCCAGATTAGCTTTGTGCTGGAATACATTGCCAGAGGACAGAGAGAGAGAGAGAGGGCGAGCGAGCAAGCAAGAGAGAGATACTCCACTAGGACTGTCACACTAGCCTAGTCTGGAAGCCTCTAAACTGTGCCGATGTCAGTGTGTGGAGAGGATTTTGTCTTCCACTTTCTTCAAGATGTGTTGGATTGCCAAACCAGACGATTGGATACATTTTTATTTTTTAGAACTGGAGTGTTAAATAAGTTAACATTTTGAAATCCAGGATTATTTTTTTTATTTGCAGGTGGTTTGGCTGTTCCTTTTTAAAGTGATTTTTGCAGAGTTTTTTTTGTTTTTTGTTTTTTTACAGCTGTATAGGGTAAGTATGTGTACTTTTTCTGTCTTACGATCAGTAAGGGTTCCTTTTATTGAAAATCATCAAGAAATATCAGGGTTGTATTTCAGCTGAATATATGTATAAAAGATAGATCCTATTTTAGAATCTTTTTTTGATCTTGCAAATAAGCCCCAATATGTTTAATGCTGAATAGTTTGTTTTGTTAATTAAAGACTGAATATTTTTTGTAAAAGGAATGTATGTGTTGTTCACTGTGTGGTTTGGTCTGATAAGCTTGTCAGTGTCTTTTAAATTACCTTACCTCAGACACCAAACATTAGGAGTAATAAAGAAATAAAAGTGCTCATTTGAAATGTTTATTTTAATAGAACAGGCCACTTCAAGGCAAACTGACAACCAATTAACCACCCATGATTCCTGATTATTATGATAATAAGTAAAACTGAAGATTCAGTGTACAAAATGACATGGTAATTCATTGTTTTGGGAGGTAATCCTAAAGGTGTGGATAAAGATGGAGCAATTTTAACATTTTTATTTTAAAAAATATTTAAACACATCTTTTAAAATTTATCTCAAGGCTGCATTTTATTTAAATCAAAAGACGAAATAGCCTTTTTTTCTGTTTTAATACATATGTCAGTAAGTTTTCAGCCTCAGTGACATCAGTGTCTCATGATCCTTCAAAATTTGTTTTTATTTTCCAATTCTTGCTTCACTAAAATAACTTTTATTATTATACTATGATATTTATCAGTGGTTAACGCTTTTTATTTTTTATTTTTAGGATCATGTGGCACCAAAGAGTCTAGTGTGCTGTCAGTTGTAATAAAATAAAAAATAAAATAAAATAAAATAAAATGAAATGAAACAAAATAAAATAAAACTGTTTTCGCAAAATTGCAGATTTTTTTTTTGTTTTTGCTTTTATCATGCAATTCCATCATATAGCCTTGGTGAGCACAAGAAACCTAAATAGGTAGTTCAAACTTTTGACTGGTAGATTTTTAGTTTTGCAGTTTTACACCAGTCAGCTAAATAATATAAATTAATTCAGGGTAAAAATGTCACTTTTTCAATTGCAGTGAGTAATTTTTATTATTATGTGCTGAATTATATATGGTTTTTAAAATTTATTTTTGTGTTGATTGATTGATTATGTCTTCACCTATAGATAGGGAGCAATATTATTAATGAGATCTGATTAACCTGAGCTACACAACAGTGGCAGAGAAGTGCAGTTTCTAATTAAAAAGTCTGAGGCATATATACCTGTCTCTTGGTTGGAATAGCAAGTTGTGTAGGAATATGCAATATTTCGATACCCAAGTTATCTGCTGGATAATTGTCATAGAAATTGGTTCACAATTTCATTTAATTCTAGCAAGTTTAACCAAGCATTTTAGTCACATATCAGTAATGGCCTCATTCGTCCTTCAAAGGGCATCTGATTATTAGTTTCTGCGAGTTGTGCTCTTATCGTTTGAACACACAGCTCAACTGTTTGGATGAAGTTGGACAGAAGCTAAGGCTATAATTGGAATTTTAAATGTAAGTTATTAAATTCAGAGTATTTTTCTGAAATGAATGCTATAGGGATGCTTCACGCAAAATATAACATTTGCTGTTGATTTACTGAGGCCATCCAAAATGTAGATGACTTTTTTTTCCTCAGTAGAATGTTAAAGAAGATGTTTAGCTGAAACAGTGGTCCTTGGTGATTTCATAAAAGTCTATTCAACAGTTACACTTTAGGAATTTGAAAAGAAGGCAAAATATGAATTCCCATGATTCCTAGCAAAGCTATTAGCTTATGCAATTATTTAACATATTACTTTAAGTGCTCCATTCTAAATTGTTATTTCCTTTATCTGTATTAAATTTTAAAGGTAAAAATCCATCATAAAGTGTGCTGTACCCGGCATTCATTGTAGCCTATTGCAGACGCATGGCAGCCAGCCAACATGTGCCCTTGAAAGCTACCAACCAAAACGCTCACTGTTGGAGTCACAGTAAAGATCATGCTGGCCATTAAAATGCTTTTGGAGAACAACAGAGAGGACAGTCTCTGAATGTCAATAGCTGCCTTGTATGATTTGTTTTTTTCTTGAGAAAAAAATGTTACAGGAAATAGTTGTTGTTATGTATTGATAATTAGAATAATTCATATGCAGTATTATAATTTGATATATAACAAAAAACTCTAACTGAACAATTACAGTATTTTCTTTAGACCATTACATATGGTAAAAGAGTGTGTCTAAATAAATGAAAAAGTGAAAGCTTAACAGCCTACTGTAGTGTGTACAGAGTAACATTTTGTCCTGACAGGCAGGAAGTGGGGTGAAGCTACTATTAGACCCAGCAGGTTCTGCTTAACAATCGTGATGCACAGTGAATACAGCTGGATGGTCACCCGCCCTGTGCTGTGGCACTTACTGTTAAAAGGGCTGACAGGAAGAAGATAATATGTTGTGCTCTGTGTGGAATATGCCCCACTAGTTTTGTAATATCTTGACCAGAATCATTTCTGCAATGTGTAAAAAAAATTATTAAATTTTGCTTATGATCACGTGATTTGAATAAATGCTTAATGCGTCACACATTCTCAAATTAAAGAGATTGTTGACCCAAAAATGGAAATTCTGTTATTTACTCACCCTTGACTTGTTTCAAACTTGTTTGACTTTGATCTGTTGAACTTAAAATAAGTCATCTTGAAGAAAGTCATTGACTACCATGGTATTTATTTTTCCTACCATGGAAGTCAACTTATACAAACTAATACAAGTTTGGATCCACTTGAGGGTGAGTAAATAGTTTGAAAAATCCCTTTAATCTGTTGTTTTCTGAAGGCCATGACCAATGAAATTTGCTTTGTTTCAGGTACTTATATTTTAGCAGTATTAAAATGGCCAGACTGACTAGGATAAGCTAAAACTGGTTTTACAGTAGCTTATAATTGTGCCATTCATATCCTGTGTAAATACAGTGTAAAGGGTTTTTAGCACAGCTCTATAATCCTTTTTGCCATCAGTGGATAGTCCTCACTACATGGCAGAGATCCAGGTGTTCTCATTCTGTACTTAGTGTAAACAGTGACGTTGCTAGGAATTCTGGGGCTTATGTGCATGATTTTCTTCTCTAGACCACTTCTAGAGCTGTGAACCTACACTGGTCTCACAGTTCGGTTCGGTTACGATTATCATGCCATCGTTTCGGTTCAATTCGATAACTTGGTGCATCACGGTGCATTGACGGTGCTTTTCATACAGTTTTATAAATATAAAACTTTTTTTTTACAAATATAAAGATCCCTCTCACTTTCTCATCCTTGTCTAGTTCTTTTACACCTATAGATACTCACGCTCGCCTCCCTCGCTACAGAGCGCATATGAGATAAATGACGTCAGTACATAATAACCGGTTATGATTATTGCTGAACCGATACCGAATTGTCTGCGTTTGCATCGCGGTGCACCGAACAAACAATTAACTTTGACACCCCTAATCCCTTCTGTAAAACTTGTGGTGTGAAGGTGAATGGGGGTGGGGCCTGTTCTTACAACACCCCTGGGTAAAATTAGAAAATTATATGCAGTGTCTCATCTGTGCGCTTGCCGCTTAATATGTAATTAAATATGCAGTCGTTAACTCTATTCTAGTAATCTTAACCACCTTAGTTGTATTAGTTTACATGGGCAGCAGTTTATATCTGTGCCACACCAAGTAGTGCTCCTCGTGCCTTAGAATTAATGTTTGACCCCTTTTTATTGATTTATTAGATTTGGACAAAAACAGGAATTCATATATCGTAAGTTAGAACTGAATTGGTGCAGGATCCCGAACTGGAAATCAAACTTGGGTTGCTAGAGGTGCAGTTTCCCAATACTGTATGCCAAAGCTATAGTTATGTCTATTTTTTTAGAATTCCACAGGCTGCAGAGTTATATGTCATTGTAATCGATTTTAGGGTGTGCTTAAAGCTCTGTTTATAATCTTAACTGAAAAATTGCTTCCTCGTGTACTATAGGTGCAATGCAACAGCTCTGTAATCCCATAAACCAGAGCTTCAAGGTAATGGTCAGCACCTGAGGCACACCTAATTCAAAGGAATGTTATCACGGGGTCATTCCAATGAGCAAGATGAAACAAATGTGTCAGGTGAACTTCAGCAAAGAATGTCCAAGAAAAAAGATTTTGGCAAGAAGCGGGCTCAGAGTCCCAAGGTCAATCGGAGCATACGCAAGAAGATTCAGAGATTTCTTCAGGGCTCAGGGGAGTACACTTCCCATGACTTTCAGCACTCTCCTGTGGAGCTAGAGAATGACATGTTCATCTGTGGCATAAAGAGAGATCCCCCCACTCGTGAATGTAGTCTCTCTAGTCAGCGTAGTTTTGAAAGTTATACTAAAACCTCCAAGAGTACCGGTATTGGGCAGGGGAGGCGTAACAGTGATGGAAATTTCACAATCCCATGCATCAATGGACCTACCTTAGAGTTTACAAATCAAGCAGAAGGCAGTGCCCGTGTAGATAGAAGAGGCACAATGGATGATAAACCAAGCAAAATCAAGGACAGAGAAAAGGCAAGAGAAGGAGGCTCAAGTACCATAGTAGAGCACATTCTGAAAGAACTGCAGGGGATTAATAAAATACAAGAGGAAATATCAGATTTAAGGCAATACTTGACATCTGTAAGTGGCTCAGTAGATGAGGTGTCCTGCTGTGTAGACGCTGTGTTGCTGGAAATTGAGGAAATGTACTCCGTTGGCGCTGTTGGTCATTCATCACCTCGGAGAGCGGAGGCTCATCAAATGAGTCCAGGTAGACAGAATGTGATTCCTGCCCTGCGAAGTAGAAATAATAGCCCAGCTGTAAAACATAGAAAACTGGAGGTAAAGGAAGGTAGGCCTCATACAGCCAGACCTGCCATGTCAGGATGGAATGTGGAACTAGATTTTCCAGACATACCTAGAAGAGCCAAGATACATAATCCCAAGATTTCTGACAACTTAGATGTACCCTCTTCCAGATTTAAGAAGTCTAGCTACTGTCACCTTGAAAAAGTTTATGGGCAAGAGTTTACAAGCACTAGTTCCTTATCCTCAGGTCACAGTTCTAACAGTCATGATCAAGATGGTAGTTATCAATCTACGGAGGCTGACCAACAGAACACTGGTTGGAGACATTCAGAAATGCAGCTGAGTGCGAGCATGGAAGGGAGATGGAGTGGGGACACTGGATGGAGTGAGGAGGATTACTGCTCCTGCCAGAACAGTGCAGATGAATTGGAAACCAGTAGACACCCAGAATCATGGTACAGGTATAATGGTGAAGAGACCAGCAGCACACAATGCCATTCATCACGTAGCAGCTCTGAACATTTATCCTTACTGTTTGGAAACCATAATGACTCCCCATCCAGTTCATTCAGTGTTGTAGATTGGAGGCATCCTAAAAATCAGGACGTCAATGACATTGGTTGTGATTGTACATCAAACTGCATGTACTCCCGAAGTTCTGGATACCATACCATGGATGCATATGCTGATGAGTCATGTAGTGGGCCATCTCGAAGCCTTAGTTGTTCAACTGTTGGGATGACAGATTATGATGATGGTTGCCATAATCTACACTCCTCTTGTGAGAATTGTCTCTATGATATGGACTCAGAGAAAGAATGGGGGGCTTGCAGAGTGGATTGTTATGATCAAGATTACTCTGAAAATACAGATACTGAAGAGTCACAACCACCTAATATAGGATATGATGTTGTAAAGATCAGTAAAGCCATGCAATCTTTCCACTCTGCTCTAAGGGGAGCCTTAACAAAGATTGAAACCGAACCCCAGTTTCAAGATGAGGATAGCCATTCTCTTGTCTCAAGTCCCAGCATATCCAATAACCTTGAGGAAGAAAGCACAGCTTTTGGGGAATCAAATGTGGGCACTCCTATACCCTTTGAGGGTGCAATTTTAGATCTTAGTTTGTCCCCTCAAAAAAGCATCAAAGCCTCATTCCATGGGAAGGAGACTGCACAAATGGTAAACGCTCAATGTAATTCTCAAATCTTTGATCCTTTGGTATGTACCCCTAGCACGATTTCACCTTCACATACTCCAACTGAATACTATGCAGTGGACCACTTGGATAATGCAGACGAGACTCTCACAGATCAGATACATTCCAGTCTGCAGCATATTCCGGAACTTGGTACAAAACAGGTGGATCTGAGCTTGGGAATTGTTGAACCTTGTGTTTACCAAATGGCAGTTGACTCAGGTAATACCGAAATATGTCCAGAGGGCACCAGTTCAGGAACACTGGAAACAGATGTTGATGCAAAACAGGCGGAGCATATTCTTGACAATGAAACTGCCCTTGAGGATCCTCACCATCATAAGTGCCTTGCCAATATTGAACGTGTGCTCAAAGAGAAGAGACATCGACATAGACTATCCAGAATTGCCAATGCCTCAAAGAACACTTTCTCTGAGGAGAAGTTTACACAAGGTACAAAAACTGTCTTAAATTTTGGTTGGCTGTGCATGTATTTAGGCTAAACTAAATTTTCCTGCTGTCTGTGAATTTTCTTTATTTTCTTCAACTGTTCTTTCCTGCTCTTCATTCTCCTGCTCTTACAGAGGGAAGCAGGGAAGGTGATCAGGTCATGATTATATTTTAGTCAATTCTCAGTTGTTTTTTGTTTTATTTTTTCATTAAATCCAATATTTTTTTTGTTTTGTTTTGTATTTCATTGAAAGTCAAAAACAGAAGATTTCTAAATTTAAGGCTCAGTGATTTTTCCCTCTTGATGGTTATGTGTTGCTTTTGTTTTGTGCCGCTTATAATATGATTTGCCATCATTTTTAATTATTGATCATTTGAGATGGTCTTCGTTTTGCTGTATTGTTGCTATTAAAAACATTTGAAACACACTGCATGCCCTTGGGGAACTCCAGCTCTCCAGCTGTACTTCCGTTTATAAGGAAGAATTGTTCACCACAGATGGAAAACTGAAGGTTGCTGAAAGTTACTGTCATGAGTAAAAAGGTATATAATTATCATTAAAGTTTATAATGACTTGCTTACCATTTCAGCTGGCAAGTTCGGCTGTGCATTTCAAGAGTGTTTTTATTTCCTCCATTCATTCATCTTTTGGTCTGGTCTTATGAGTTGCATGCATAAATGATGGCTTGTTCCACAATATCCTGTTTTGGAATGCTTTTCAGACCTTTTGGTGAAACTCAACCAACCGTGTGTCTTTTACATTTATCTTAGGTTTTAAATTTAAGTTTTATCTCTTTAATTGGCTGCACTTGTACACACTGATAAAACTGTGTTTTTGGTGCCGTAGGGCAAAGAAAATGGAGACAATTCCAGGCATGCTTGGGTTAAAGCTGGGTAAGTTTCTATTTATTTTTTACTTCTCTGTTTTTTTATGGAATTATTTATGAGACTAAAGAATTATTAATTAGACGTTAGTAACTGTTTTATAGACACAATCATTGTCTGTATTAATTATTAAATGCGGAAAATACTCCTTTACAAAGTGTTGATGTCCACAGAAATGGGAGTGGAATATTTGGAATTGACAGTATGCCAGACCTGCGTAAGAAGAAAGCTATTCCTCTGGTTAGCGATGTGGTAAGTGGCTTTAGTTTTTCATTAAAATGAAGAAAAGCTTCCTGTGTTTATGTAAGTCTTGGTGTAAAACAGTGTTGTTGCCAAATATGATTAGTATCAATCCAAGTCTTTCCTTTAAAAATATTACTTGTTGATCTATTAAGTATAATTATTCATAAAGTACATACAAAATGCATATGAGCAACTTATAGCATTCATAATTTTACAACTGACAACATTCTCAACTTCAAGTTATGAAGTAACATGAAGTGAAATAAAACTTTCTGATCTCTCTCCTTCCCATGAAAAACATAAAATTAAACCTCTACAACTCTTTTGAATGCATTCACTCTGCATGGTCAGGCTATGGTAAGTTTTCAGAATAACCCATATAGTATAATTGAACCTACTTTTTGTGTATATCAAGATAATACTGAATCCAGGGGATCAGTGTTGCTCTAATAGTTTGCAAGGAAAAATAAACAAGCACACAGTTGGAAAATAAAATAAATTTCATTGCAATTAAATAGCATTTTTCTATAACAGAAAATACACTGGTAATCTCATAATACATGTACTGTTATGAAACATGTTTTTTTTTTTTGTTTTTTTTGGTCTAAGTATTTGCAAACCATTACAGCTTTACTTGATATGCAGTTTAAGCCAGCAAAAAAGGTCTTTTCCACTGATTTAATTTTGTTTACCTTTCCTGTTTGGGCCACTATAAAAGGGCTGTTTTAAAGCGGTTGTTAGAATTTTTTAACAGGGTGTTTTAGATGCTTTTTTAATAACCTGGCTTGCTAGTGATTGTTTGGTCTCTTCATTAACCCCTAATTCCCTTACCTCACAGGCATTTGGTTTCTCTTTTGATTTCCAGGACTCCCATAGTCCTAGTGTTTCCTCCACCCCTAGCTTAAAGGGATGGGTTGTTGCTTTTTCCTTTAAATCAGAGGTCACCAATCTCGGTCCTGGAGGGCCGGTGTCCCTGCAGGATTTAGCACCAACTTGCTTCAGCACACCTCCCTAGGTGTTTCAAGTATACCCAGTAACACCTTAATTAGCTTGTTTAGGTGTGTTTGATTAGGGTTGGAGCTAAAATCTGCAGGACACCGGCCCTACAAGTATGGTGACCACTGCTTTAGATCATAGATCTTAAACTCAATTCCTGGAGAACCACAGCTCTGCACAGTTTCTCCAACCCTGATCACGCATCTGATTCAACTTATGAAGGTGTTCATGACTCTTTTGAACACCTCAATTATTTGGATCAGCAGTGTTTGATAGTGTTGAAGCAAAACTGTGCAGAGCTGTAGCCTTCAGGAATTGAGTTTGAGATCTATGCTTTAGATGTTCATTTGTGACATCTGGGTTTCCTATTTGTTTCACCAGGGGTGTTTATGGGATTTTGCATTGTTTTGTACTGTTTTAATGTTGGTTATTTGTATGCTAGTCACTGGTCCAGGCCAGGAAGGCTGGTATTGCTTCTGCGATGGCTTCACGCTCCTCCATAAAAGATGAGGAACTGGTTCGTTGAACATTTTGCATATTACACATAAATATTGTCTCGTTTTTTTTTAATGATTGTATATTAACCACTTTAATTTCCATCTCCTTTACTTCAACAGAAGAACCATGTGTATAAGAAAACTCTACAAGCTTTAATCTACCCCATTTCTTGTACCACACCTCACAATTTTGAAGTTTGGACAGCGACTACGCCAACCTACTGTTATGAGTGTGAGGGTCTGCTTTGGGGCATTGCTCGGCAAGGTATGAGATGTACCGAATGTGGGGTCAAGTGTCACGAGAAATGTCAGGAGCTGCTGAATGCAGACTGCCTACAACGTGAGTATGATTACCTGTGCTAAATCTAAAAAAAAACATCCATCCTACTTTGTGTTTGAGAGGTTTTTGACGCAGACTAGTGCTTTCAATGAATGTCTCCTTTGAGTTTCCATCCTACTAAAACACTCTATTGTTAATTCTGTTTGACATCTAGACTGTTGAACTCATTTGTCCAAGTGGACTTCCTTCAGTGACGTCTCTTGTGTTGACAGGTCCATTAGCCAGAATGAAAAAAATGATTTAGAGTTGATGCTTGCAGTAAAATAATCATCACACATATTTTATAAGACTGGGTGTTTACTGTATTCATGAGCTTGTCATATTGTACAGTTTTTGTTGAGAACATGTTGATATTCAAGAAATTGAATAATTTTTTTTAACATTGGGGATTAATGTGCTTACATTTTAAACATTTCAAATTGCAGCAAGTCTTAATGTGCTTAATAGAATTAAAAAAATAAAGCATATTTTAAGTTTTCCAAACCCCCTTACACCAGTTTCATCTTTTATCAAGATTATTGTTATCCTTATTGTATTTAACTTATCTAATTTATAAGTGGCTTGACTGAAGAACTATCATGTGGTAAAAATTACCAATTGAGAAGAAAATCCAAAGATGTGTTGTCTCACTTGAAATCTTGTTTTCTTCGATGGCATTTATAAACATGCAAATTGCAACGTATGTTGAATGCTCTAAAAAATTTGAGAGTTTTTGTTGTCTTGTTTTTATGAAAATTAAATGATAGTTACATCCGGATAGACGATGGAGTAAGACATTGGATGTGTAGCTCACACATCCAATGTCTTACTCCATTGTCTATCAGGAAATCCCTGTCTCAATTGAAATCCAAACATAATACATTTTTTCAGTATTTTGTCAATTCAACAAATTACACAATCATGCATGTTAGTTTTTTAATCCCATCATTTGACATATATTTGTTATTAATTATTTTGTTTGCCAATTTTTTTTTCTTCTGCCATTCAGGTGCAGCTGAAAAGAGCTCAAAACATGGTGCTGAGGACCGCACTCAAAATATCATCATGGCCATGAAAGACCGCATGAAGATCCGTGAGAGGAACAAGCCTGAGATCTTTGAGGTCATCAGAGATGTGTTTGTGGTCAGCAAGGCCATCCACGCTCAGCAGATGAAAACCATCAAGCAGAGTGTCCTAGATGGGACCTCCAAGTGGTCAGCCAAGATCACCATCACAGGTTCAAACACTGATCATTTACATTGCCATGTTTAAAGAAATAAGATCAGTTCTGGGGCGAGGCAGTGGTGCAGTAGGTAGTGCTGTTGCCTCACAGCAAGAAGGTCGCTGGTTCGAACCTCGGCTCAGTTGGCCTTTTTGTGTGGAGTTTGCATGTTCTCCCTGCCTTTGCGTGGGTTTCCTCCGGGTGCTCCGGTTTCCCCCACAGTCCAAAGACATGTTGTACAGGTGAATTGGGTAGGAAATCTTTTTTTTTTTTTAAGATTTATTTTTGGTCTTTTTTGCCTTTATTATTAGCTAGGACAGTATTGAGACAGGAAGCGAAGTGGGAGAGAGAGAGAGGGGGTAGGGTAGGGAAATGTCGTCGAGCCGGGATTCGAACTCGCAACGCCCTGACATGATATTGCACCATATGACGGCGTGCTAACCACTAGGCTAAATTGTCCATAGTGTATGAGTGTGTGTGTGTGAATGTGTATGTGGATGTTCCCAGAGATGGGTTGCGGCTGGAAGGGCATCCGCTGCATAAAAAACTTGCTGGATAATTTGGCGGTTCATTCCACTATGGTGACCCCGGATTAATAAAGGGACTTAGGCCGACAAGAAAATAAATGAATGAATGAATGAGATCAGTTCTGAATAGTGCACAATAACTTTATAAATTCTTGTCTTCTAATCTGTCTCTTTTGCAGTTTTCTGTGCTCAAGGGCTGCAGGCCAAAGATAAAACTGGCTCCAGTGACCCCTACGTGACCGTCCAGGTGGGTAAAACCAAAAAGAGGACCAAGACAATCTACGGCAATCTCAATCCTGTCTGGGAGGAGAAGTTTCATTTGTAAGTATAGTTCTAGCAATCACATACACTGTTATTTTATTGAGCTCCGTTTCTTGTTTCTATAGACATGGGCAGAACAGCCAGAATTGCGGGTAGCTTTTAAGCAACTGGAATAATATACTGAAAATTAATAACTAAATTCACTGTAAAGTAATGCAAAATGTTGAAATGTGATAGGGAATATTTGATTTTGTTGCTAATTGTTTAACTTACTGTTAAAACATTTGTAAAAACTTTTTAAAGAGTTGAAAATAACAGACAATGACATTTTGCACTTTAGCAAAAGCTGCTAAACTCAACCCAGATGCCACATGGCATGTCTAAAACTGAATGTTATGTATTTTCATATTATATTTTTCAAAAAGTGAATGAGAGATTCACTGACAAATCACAATAACACAGCTGACATACAGTTGACATGTAATACTAGTACCATTGGTATATCCTGATGTTATACAAATTGATGAAAAAAAATAAATGACATGGCCGAATGCCTTCCAGAGTTTCCCACCAGAAGAAGTAACATCACTTTGAGCAAGTCACATGCTTTTTCTTGTAGCACTTTAGATTGTTATACCTTTTCCATAGCTGATGGAACAGAGATGACCAAAATGTAGGGACAGACACAAAATGTGTATTTATTGCAGTACAATTACATTTCTACCAAACACCAAATGAAATAATGGTCAGAATTTATTTTCATGGTCTGTTTGTTGAATTTAAATTACATTGTACCTAAAGGCCAACTAATTCTCATTAGATTATAAGTAGACTTAGGTTGGCGTTAGAGTTAGTGTAAGTTGCTTCCGTTTACAGCGTTTACAATGGGTAATTTGCGCCTCGAAAATGGGTTTCAATAGCGTTTTTAATAAATTACAGAGTGTTTTTGTGACACATAACTTAGAAATGTGTCTGTTAAAGCGTTATAATCTGTCAGATGTGGAAGCGCGAGAGAAAAACATTCTTCTAGTTCACGTGTCTGTCATCAGAATACAATGTGTGTGTGTGTTCCCGGCCTGTCAGCTGTTAGTTCAGCGGCTCTTCAATACACACACACACACACACATACATACACATACACACACACACACACACACACACACATGGAATACTTCACTGCATTATAGAGCAAACCAGATAACTGGCATGAAATTTAAGAGGTATTTAAGTCATGCAATTTACAAAAATGACCAATAAAAGTCTGTTATTGATACTCTGCTGGCTGATTTGCTGTTCATTCTAATCGCGAGCCGTTTGTTTCATTCAGTGTGTTGTATTCACCACGGTTTGTGTTTTTCTGTCATTTTAAATTGACTGTAGCCTATATTTTCACTTTGTGACAGTTATTAAATCAGTGGGTCAGTGGGACAGTACAGGCTGTGTGTGTGTGTGTGTGTGTGTGTGTGTGTGTGTGTGTGTGTGTGTGTGTGTGTGTGTGTGTGTGTGTGTGTGTGTGTGTGTGTGTGTGTGTGTGTGTGTGTGTGTGTGCGCGTGTGCGCGTGCGTGCGTGCGTGCGTGCGTGTCAAACATTTTGGTGAGCTTCATTAGTTTGCGCTGGTTATATATTTAAAAGAAACTGTTGACTTCAGCGTTGACGAGGCTTCATTTAACCGGCACAAGATGACGTCTGACACCGAGGAGAAAATGATTCGCAGCAGCTGTTTTCCATCCCTTTAGATCACTTTTTTTTTTTTAAATGATCAGTCCAGCAGGTAGTGCTGATCAACAACAGGATTAGTTTAAAGATAATAAAAGCTGGTAAAATAGATTAAAACTGTCATTTAAAAGCTGTCCAAATGTGACTGTTTATGCGCATCTGCTGCTTACCGGAAGTTCTTAGCATTCCCATTGCGCATACAGTACACGCAAAGCATAATGGGTAATTTTGCATTCTAAGAAAAAGGTCTATAGTGAGTTAATGTAAATTGAAGGAGCCGTATCAACGGGTGTTAAGAAGACAGTCTACCATCAAAATAAAGTCTTACCAAGCAATGTAATTTAGAGTATATTTTAAAATGTTTATATTATGCAACGTTTTTGTGTGTGTTAATTACATTTCCTTAAACTTGATTTTTTTTAAGCTTTTTTTTTTTTGCCAAGTTTATTTGTTTCAATATATATATATATATATATATATGTATGTGTGTGTATATATATATGTATGTATGTATGTATGTATGTATGTATGTATGTATGTGTGTGTGTGTATATATATATATATATATATATATATATATATATATATATATATATATATATATATATATATATATATATATATATATGTATAAAATGGTACTTCACTTGTTTGAATCTGCAGCACTGACCATGATATAAATGTTTGATCTTCCAGCGAATGCCACAACTCCTCTGATCGCATCAAAGTCCGTGTTTGGGATGAAGACGACGATATAAAGTCACGAGTAAAACAGAGATTAAAGAGGGAATCAGATGACTTCCTGGGCCAAAGCATCATTGAAGTGCGCACCCTGAGTGGAGAAATGGACGTCTGGTACAACCTGGGTAAGCTGCTGACTGGGGCTTTGTGTATACTTATGTCTGTGGTTATAATCAGACACTATTGGAGCAGCAAAATGTGATTCAAAACTGAGAATCGATTTTCATTTTAATCATCACTTCAGGAATTTATTTAAAGCAATTCCTGATGTACTTAAAGTTTTAGATAACTTAACTACTACTCAATCGTTTATTATTAATTACAATGTGTTATCAGAGTCTAAACATAATGTAAACTACTGTAGCCATAAGAGTACAACTTTACAGTACCTCAAATGACACTGGATCAAATAATGTCTGATTGCATATTTTTAATTTGTTTAAAAAAAAAAAAACACTCTATGCCACGCTTTGACCTCATTACTTACTAGTCTTCATTTATACGTTAAAAAAGTGTAGTGGGGTCCTTAAATTGTAAGGATCTGGAAGGATTTTCCAGAGATTTTCAATATATCAGGACTCTGGACTAGTGACTTCATTATTTCAATGCTTTCAGCTACAAGGAACTACAGAAGGAACTTCTGAAAAACATTTGTATTCACTTTGCCATGTATGTGAATCAAATAGCATTCACACAGGGCATCAGTGTTGACCCTTGACGCAGGGCATGTCTAGAGCTTCACACTGACACCATCATCATAGTGCTAGCTTAAGCTCTCTGTCTGACATAGCGCTGTTCTCTAGTGTTGCACAAACGTGATTAGTGTTTGCACTAGCATTTGTGTAAGGCGATCTGATGTGTTTTTGCTGGAAAGGTTAAACCTTTTTCATCCTCTGCCATGGTTTATATTGGCAATGCTAGAAATCACTTCATTCAAAGTACATAATAAGCATTAACATCAGTGCCTGTGTGAATAGGAGGTAATATTAACTGGGAAGAACCTGAAATTGAAACTAATGTTGATCAAAGCTGGTTCTCAAATACCTTTCGTTTCATTTGTCAAATATCTTTTTTGTTCTGTGCTTCAGAATATATGCAACTGGTAAAATATGCTTGTCTTGCTTTTTTGTTGGAATAACTTCTAATATAAAGTTGAGAAAATTGATTGGTCTTTGGTGACGTGGTGGCGCAGTTGGTAGTGCTGTCACCTCACAGCTAGAAGGTCGCTGGTTCGAGCCTTGACTGGGTCAGTTGGCGTTTCTGTGTGGAGTTTGCATGTTCTCCCTGTGTTCGCGTGGGTTTCCTCCGGGTCCCCCACAGTTCAAAGACATGCGGTACAGGTAAATTGGGTAGGCTAAATTGTCTGTAGTTTATGAGTGTGTATGGATGATTCCCAGAGATGGGTTGCAGCTTGAAGGGCATTCGCTGTGTAAAACATTTGCTGGATAGGTTGCCGGTTCATTCCGCTGCGGCGACCCCAGATTAATAAAGGGACTAAGCCGAAAAGAAAATGAATGAATGAATGTATGAATGAATGATTGGTCTTTCATTTTGTTCTACATCACAATTATTGTCAGTTGTCATTGAGGGCATTTATATGAACCATTTTAATTAGAACGGCATATTGACAATATTGTGAATAAACTTTATCTTGTGTAAATACAATAATTATATATAAATAATGTGATTAAGCATACCCAGCAGGCACAAAACATCAGCATGACATCAGATTGATGCTGTACCCCAACATCTTGGGGATGTTGCAATTTGTTTGGAAATGACAATCAGGTTGATGTCAGAACCCAACGTCAGACCAACCAGATCCAACCTAAAATCAAACAAATATTAATGTCTAATGATGTTACAGCTAGATGTAGTGTGGAGGTTAACAATATGAAGTCTATAAACCTGACAAATAAATGTCAGTATTTGATGTCAATATGAGTTGGTTTGAGATGTTGGCTCGATGTTGTATTTTGGTCACTTTCCAACACAACCTAAAATCAACCAAATATCAATACCAATATCATATTGTATGTCAAAATAACACTGTCTTTAGACACTGGTTAGACATAGATTTTTGGTCACCTGACGTCAAAACCTAAATCTATCCCAATATTAATATCTTATGATGTTGTGTGCCTTCTAGGTATAATCACAATAAGCATAATTAGTCACCTTGGAATTTATAAGGTTCTATCTGCGTTCTGAATGATTTTGAGATATTGAGCTTCAAAGTTTTTGCATTCTATAGCAAACAGTATGTGTGTAACATTTGTTTTTAAAATAAAAAGTCTTAAAATGTAAACAACTTATAAAAAAATATCCCATAATGTAAATAAGTTGTCATTTAATAAGAATATGTCAATAACATTTTGAAAAAAAATGTCAGATAGAACCTTATAATTTTAAGGTGACGAATTATTGTCGAATTATTGAATTATTGTTATTATTAACATTATTGTCATTCTGACCAATGGGGGTGAAAAAATACCCCAGAATACAACTATACAAGAAATGATTTGCATTAGAAAGAAAAAATTAAAACGGCACAAGGTAGCACCTACTTGAAGTCCATTGTTTGTTCTGTGTCATTGCATGTCAATATAGGGTGGTAAGAAAAATAACCTGCATTATTCATGTACACATAAACATAGTCATTGTTAATATTGATGTTTTTAAATACTCTGCAGTACAAGACACATGTTATTGAAATGTGGGACTTGTTTTTGAGGATAAATGTCCGTCTTTTTTCTCGAAGTGGGCCATCACATGGTTCTAGACTACACGATTTGTGCATGTACTCCATTACCCACGTTCCCCAACCTGACAGCATGTCCCTTCTTGCCCAATTACCCCAGTGTTAAGCAGCCCAGAAGCCTCCAGGATGTCCCAACCATGAAATCCACTGCTCCAAATTCTGTTTCTATCTGTCATATTTTCCTCTAAACGTTGTGTTGTTATTCTGATGTAATCCGGCCTTTTCTTTGTTCTCATCCGTACAGTCCGATGTACTGTTGTGATCCCCTCCCTCTAAATCTCTGGCCACCACATCTGCTCTAACAATTATTCTCAATAGTAGTAATTCGGCTACATGTCCTCTTGTCTGTTTTTCCTCCCGTATCATCCTTTCTGTATTCCTCTATCTCTGGCTCTCGCTTTTTCTATCCTTCCTTCAGAGCTGATATCCTCCTTGATTATTATGTAGCCCACTCCAGTCGGAAATTCTTCACTTAGCAGACACATATAGATTATCACAATAATTTGCCTGTCAGGGAAAAGGGTTGACAAAAGAAGGTCCCAGTGTTTCTATTAAAAGACCTTCAAAAGATTTTTCAGATAGGAGAGGCCACATATCAAATGTGAAAATTATAAATGATATATAAACATATTTAGCATGTTTAGCTTGTTTTTTATCAAAGGAAAGAGTTATGTTGCTTGAATCTTGTTAACTATTTGGACTAGATAAAACAACTACAAATAAAATGCTAAATGTTGGCTTGGCAGCTAACTGAAATAGAATTTTATATAAACATTAATTTAGATTCACATAAAAAAAATGATTTGAAAAAAAAAAAAAAAATATATATATATATATATATATATATATATATATATATATATAT
Source organism: Danio rerio (assembly GCF_052040795.2). Taxonomy (NCBI): domain Eukaryota; kingdom Metazoa; phylum Chordata; class Actinopteri; order Cypriniformes; family Danionidae; genus Danio; species Danio rerio. Next base: position 20,568,238 of record NC_141030.1, read on the forward strand.
ATATATATATATATATATATATATATATATATATATATTAGGGGTGTAACGATACACTCAGCTCACGATACGATGTGTATCACGATATAATGTTCACGATTCGATATGTATCACGATATTTGGAATAAAAATTGAAAATTAAACTGAAATGCAAACTTTACCAAGTAAACTATTTTTTATGTATTTATTTTGTTTCAACATGTTAAACTGAACTTTCTGTAAGAAAATAAATTAAACAGGCCTGTCTCTGGAAAATAAAACAATTTAAAAACTTTTTTAAAAATATTATTGAAATGACAGAGACAAAATTAAGGAACAATTTAAGTAAAGGTGCAAAAAAAAAGCTTTCTATTCAATTGAATTTAACAGTAAGAGCTTAAGGCTTTGCTTGGTCACTTGCGTTTTTTGTGTGTGCAAAAAAAAAATCCATATTTCCAGGTAATCATCAGTTCTATAAGATAATCCTGAACTTATGTGTATCTGTCTGAGAGGTTTTTATGGATGGCTGTCTTCATGTTGGGCATGATGAGTGACAGGGTGGCCGTCTTTTCATTACACAGGACAGTCGTGGCTCTTTTTAGCAGTTTAGGCAGGTTTACTATTTCTTCGGCGTCACTGATGTCGGTGCTATCAAGTGTATCATGTTGACGTGCATTTTTGTGTACCTCTGTACTCAAAATGGTTGCTCGTCGTAATCATAACTCTAAAATGCGATATGATTGTTTAAATAATGTGTACGTTTTCGGTTTCATTTCCACTGCTAAGTGCTGTTCATACTTCCCACGCGGCTCCTGAACGATCACTCCGTTCCACAAACTGAATGTTGTTTACTACTTTATTACCTGTTAGTCACAACCTGCAGGTTCTGTTCACTGAAGCAGACGCGCGCGTATGGCAAGCCGTTTTAGCATTTAAACCTTTGTTCTGACTATCCATATATTTAATTCATATTTAATTAAATTCATTTAGAGATATCTCTAATTACAATTGTGACTAGTCAAAACTCATTTAGAGATATCTGCAAATATTTTTCAATGGAAGTCAATGGAGGAATATGACTAATCATAATATATTTGCAGATATCTCCAATCTGATTTCGTACTAGTACAATTGTAATTGCAGATATCTCTAATTGTCATTCTGACTAGTCGAATTATAATTATGACTAGTCAAAATATAATTAGAGATATTTCTAAATTAATTAAAATTAGGTTTAAATGCTAAAACGGCTTGCCATACGCGTGCGTCTATCATAGTCCGCCCTCTGTAGTAACAGTTCACGGTCAGCTCACGTCATGTGTGATTTTGCGGCCGCCAATACATCATTATATGAAGACAGAATGATATTTTAGGGTGAATTGTACCTTATAAATACAGTATGTGACTCTTTCAACGCCATTAGGAGGTATCCATGTCGCTGTGCAAAGTATGTAAATCATTGTGAAGACTTTAAAACTTAGGATGTTTGAACCAGTATGCGTGTCAAAAAACGGCCGAGTGTAAAGCGATGACTGTACAACCGAAATGTTGCCAGACGTCTGATTTTGAGAGGATGGGCCATCCTCTATTTCAGCTCCACTCATCTTGGTCTGCTAACATTACTGCTGCTGCAATCTGAACTCACGTGCGACAGCAGGTGGAACGTAGTTCACGTGAAAACAGCTCAACTAATAAGAGAAAACGGACGTCATATCGTAATCAAATTGTCATAACGCCACGATGAATATTGTGACATTTTTGCATCGCAATAAATCGTACAACTATAAATCGTTACACTCCTAATATATATATATATATATATATATATATATATATATATATATATATATATATATATATATATATATATAAAACCGAAAATGAACATAAAAATACAAAATCAATTGTAACAATTTGCATAAATGATGATAAAATAGCACTTTTTAAAATGATGTTTTTCTAAATAAAATGTAAATATTTCTTAATGCATGGTACAATTCAGTATTTAGCTACATTATTTAGTTATAGCATTAATTGGTTGCACTGACAGTGTTGCATTATACAGTTATAGTACATGATTTAGTTTATCATTAGTTGCAGTTTTTAGGTAGAAAATTACAGTAATTAGTTTATTCCACTAGTGACAATGTTTATGTATTTTGTTAATTTCACTATTTTGTTATAGCATTTAGTTGTTACTATTAATTAAAGTGCCAATGCATTTACAGTAGTTACTGTAAAGTAATTAATTGTATTGTTTAGGCAATTAGTTACAGTAATTATTTAGTTAAAGGGCCCCAATCATACACCCGGTGCAATAAGGTGCAAGACATGTTTGGTGCTATTTGTTGCTATTTTCAGACTGGCGCAACAGTAATTTCCACGTTGTTTAAATACCAAATTTATTTGCACCACTGTGATCTCATGAGTGTGTCGGTCTAAAAAGGAGGTGTGTTAAGGCGCATTGTTGACATATTGCTATTTTGAGGAATTGAAATAGACTGTGCTGTTGACTAACTAAAAGCTGGTCTAAAGTCCAGGGCAGAGCACGTTAGTTATGTGCTTAGCAGGTCCAAACACTTACACGTTGCTTAATACACACAGGGTGTACAGCAATACTGTCTTCAATAACTATCTTTACAAATATGAAAAAAGTAAAGGATTAAAATGTTACAAAAATGTATATTTTCTACATAAATATAAAAACCACTACCTCCATACCTTCATGCCGGGGGACTTTTTTCAGTTTTATTCATGGCAATTTCCATTTGTAGATAATTTTATTATTATTTGCAGTATAATTTATTATATTAATATACATATATATATATATATATATATAGGACGTGTGTTTGTATATAACTTGGATTATTGTTCATTTAGTCGTTTGCTGGAAATTAGAACTTAGTTTAGAAATAGTTTTAAAACAATTCTTTGTGCTTTAACTAAATCAAATAATTAAATATGTAGGCTAAATGATGTCTACAGTGAAGTGTGTATAACACCAGTTCCTTAGTAAAGAGTAAAAGTAAAGAGAAAGTAAAAAGCCAAAATGGAGGAGGCTCGTTCTTTATCCGCACGATGCAGATGGTCTGTTTAATTGTTTTCTCTCTGAAGTGTTCAGTTTTTCCTCTTACAAAGTCCACCATGTAAATAGTTAATGTCCCATAGCACAACACAACCGACTCTTAAAGGGAATGAGAGATGATATTCTGATTAGTTTAATGCAGTTATGCTTTAAACACATCCATTACTCATTAGGAGAATAAGCACAACCCTGTTAGACCACTATTTTTCAGTCCTTAAAATGTCAAAAGTAGATTTGGACATGCTCTTAATCCGTTTGCGCCATACACTTTACAAGTTGCACCTAGATTGTTAAAATAGAGCCCATGGTGCTTATATTGTTAGTTACAGTATATAGTAACAATACAGCATTTAGTTGTTTACAGTATAGTATAATTAGTAGCAGTAATTAGATTAGTTAGAATATTTAGCTAGTTATATTATCGTAGTAATTGTGAATTTCTTACCTATTTGTTATATTGTCCTGTGTTGATTTAAATTTTATTTGTGATTACTGTTGGTTTAAAAACGCTGTGTATCTCACACCACAGAGAAAAGAACAGACAAGTCTGCAGTTTCTGGTGCCATCCGTCTTCAGATCAGTGTTGAAATTAAGGGTGAAGAGAAAGTGGCCCCATACCACGTTCAGTACACCTGTCTGCATGAGGTATGTTTGTGTCAACAGATCTTTATATAAGGATGTTAGTCTTTCAGGAGACGGTCGCCATTAATTTCTTCTGTGTTCTCTCTGGCAGAACCTCTTTCATCACATTACAGATGTCCTTGGTCAGGGAGTGGTCAAAATCCCAGAAGCCCGTGGCGACGATGCCTGGAAGGTCTACTTTGATGATGTGCCGCAAGAGATTGTGGATGAATTTGCAATGCGCTATGGGATTGAGTCCATCTACCAAGCCATGACGTATGTATTAGGCCTTCCTGCATGCATCCGATGTTCCTGTTATTCTTCATGTTTCTTCATTATGTCTATTTGTTTTTATTACTTTTTATAATTTTATATATATTATTACTTTTTAGATATTTTATATATACTGTATTTTAATCAATATACAGTATATCTAAATAAATAATAAAAATGTGTGTCTATATATAAATGTATTTTTTTTAATGAGATTTTTTTTATATTAAACTAATCAAAAACCTAATATACTGGGTTAATTTTACACTCCAATTTCACAATATTTATGGAAAATATAAACTTAAAAATAAAATTTAGTGTCAAGATACAGTACTTGTGTTCAAAAATGTCAAAATGCTGCCCTTGTTTACACTTCTTCATCTCTTTCTAAATCTATGTGACTAGTTTATCTTTGAAGCAGAAGTTAAGATCTTTTGTTTTACTAATTTAATTAAAAGTTAATTTAAGAAACACTATGAAGAAACAAACCTGATATAAAGGTCTCAAAAAACAATTCCATGTTATTCAAATGTTTTTTTTTCTTCTATACTATCATCCATTTTTTGATTAATTAAATTCTTTTTACTTAATAAATACTATATACACTATATTTTTTATAAATATACTGTAAATACATACAACTGTTTATATGGTGATTTAATAAAGAACACATTATTGCCATATTAATTCAATTGTAAAATTAAATAATACAGAATTCATGGAAAATATAAAAAGAAAGTAATTTGTCTATAGTTATTTTGTTAGTTACACAAGTAACGGTCGGTTTTACAGTGTTTTCTGTCACATTTATGGTTAACCCAAAGTAAATATTTTGTCATCATTAACTCACATTTAAAAATCTTTGTGAAATTTGATTGTAAGTAACAAAACTTTAAAATGTACCAAATCAATTAAGTTTAAACCAAGTCTGTGAAGAGATTTAATTATGTACAGTACAGCATGCTGAATGCTTTATTTAGCTTTTCATTTAATGATGTTTTATATTTGAACAATGTGCGATACACATACATTTAATGGAACACATGGTAAAACATTTTTAAAACAGATGCGATGTCAATGAATAATTTATCTTTTCATTGCTATTTTTATGTGCTCATTTTTTTTACACTGGGCACTAGGGATGTGCAATTTGGGGAAAATATTCAATAGCAATTTTTTTAACAGATATTGTGATTTCGATTTGCGATTCAGTTTTGTAGTAAATATAAATGCCCCTCCTTATTTCCTGGTGCTGGCTACACTTCTGCAACAGCTCTTACAAATTATTTGTTTTTGTTTTGGTGTCTGTGACTTGTGGTGTCTGTGACTGTTCTCATATTACTGATGTGCTGTTTTTCTTTATCAATTTGTCTATTAATGCTTCTGAAGCGGCAGTCTCCATCATCCCACTCGTCCGTGTTTCTCTGTTTGTTTGTTTGTTTTTATTTCATTGTGGGCGTTCTGCATAGTTCGGTCAGGCAATTCCGATTGGGCAGAACGAAAGTGTGCTCAATTAATTGGCTTGTAAGACTTGTCACACCCAGAAGGCAGTCATGCATTTGCTCTGAGTGGGGGAAATTAAATAATACATATATATTTCATATGGCAGCCTCTTGCGATTAGCTAATCGCAACATTTCAAATTGTGATTGCAATTCGATTTCAATTAATTGCACAGCTCTGCTAAGCACAAACATACTCTTGAAAAATGACATGGTTTACCTGTGCTCTAAAAAGGCTGGGTTGTTTTGACTAGAATTTAGGTACAATATAAAACCATAAAAACCCTGCTGTGTTGGTTTAAAGTTGAAAGGTTATCTCAATGTTTTTTCCACATTTGAGTTTTTGAGTGATATTTGTACAGATGATAAACAACTAATTATGATTGCTCTCATAGATTTTTTAACATTTAAAAACTACTGTTCACCTTTGTAAACTCTGACTGAGAGATGGATAAATGTAGCGGTGTTCTCTGTCCAACAAGGGCAATAAAGAGATCAATTGGAGTGTCTGGAGTGTGAGTTGGTCTGGTTCTGGCATCAGGACTGCGAGGAGATGCTCATTAGCGGAGCACATGATTAAAATATTGCACACAGAAGTGGCCATACGTCACACTGAATGGGCCACAAGGCCAGTTGGAGCAATGACGGATTCATTTACCCACTTAATGAGTGGTTATTTAACTTGACATCTCCAAGACAGAGCCATTGCCACTGATTGAGAGTCAGAGGTGTAGAGGTGGACTCGGTTCAGCATTTTGTCTCAATGGGTTAATTTTGTTTACTTAGCCTTTTTGAACAGTTTTAGACTGATGTTACAGGTGAAGTCAGAATTATTACCTCTTCTGAATTATTAGCCTGCCGGTGAAAATTTTCCACATTTAACACATTTCTAAACATAATAGTTTTAATAACTCATTTCTAATAACTGATTTCTTGATAATACTGACCTTAAAATGTTTAAAAAAATTGAAAACAGCTTTTATTCTAGCCTAAATAAAACAAATAAGATTTTCTTATAGGAAATACTGTAAAAAAAAACCTTGCTCTGTTCAACAAAATATGGGAAATATTTCACTCATTCATTCTTTATTAATCTGGGGCCGCCACAGCGGAATGAACCGCCAACTTATCCAGCACATATTTTACACAGCAGATGCTCTTCCAGCTGCAATCCTTCACTGGGAAACACCTATATACTCCCATTTACACACTACGGACAATTTAGCTTACCCAATTCACCAATAGCACATGTCTTTGGACTATGGGGGAAACCGGAGGACCTGGAGGAAACCCACGTGAACACGGGGAGAACAGCCAATGCTCGAGCCAGCGACCTTCTTACTGTGAGGCTACAGTGCTACCCGCTGCGCCACCACGCTGCAGGGAAATATTTAATAAAGAAAAAAGAAATCACATAAGGGCTAATATGTCTTTCTAGTGTTGACTTTACTGGTTTTGAAATCATCTAGTTGCACAAATTGCTTGTGTTAGTTTGAGAATCTCCTCTATCTCTTTGTCTGCAGGCACTTTGCGTGTCTCTCTTCTAAGTATATGTGTCCCGGTGTCCCTGCTGTGATGAGCACCCTGCTGGCTAACATCAACGCCTACTACGCCCACACCACCGCATCCACCAATGTCTCCGCCAGCGACAGATTTGCTGCATCCAACTTTGGGGTACGTTCAAATAACAGATCACAGGCAGATTGAAAACTTAGAGTGTGTTTACATGCAAAATCTGAACCTGATTATGCTTAATAAGCCAACAGTGGGTGTGGTCGGTTAAATGAGTTTACCCATTTTCCTTTGTCAGTGTAAGGTCATAAACGATTAATGCAAAAAAAAAAAAAAAAATGAAAGCCCATTTTGAAAATGGAGGTGTCTGTCATGGCAGCCCTTGTTTATCTTGTATTGACAGACCAGCTAAGTAAAGCACCATGGGACACAATTCGATATCACTGTTATGGATTGAAACACTTTAGCTAATTGCAGGCTGTAATTAAAATGTCAAAACAACAGCGCTATTCTTAAAAAATAAGCTTGTTAATAGAGGATAGATATGAACTATGCAAGCCTTTAACGTCAGATTAAAAAATAAAGTTTTTTTTTTGTTACTTTTTAATCAACTTTTTCTCAGTTTATATCTCAAAATGTTACATATCTTAAAATCAGTGTTGGGTGTAATGAGCTACAAAGTAACCAGCTACTGTAATTAAATGAATTTTCTGCTGAAGAAGTAAGGGATTACATTTAATATGTAGGTAATTTAAGTACAGTTAATAAAATTTCACTTGGATAATATTTATTTTTTAATTATTTATGATATACTTGCCTTAAATACCTGACTTAAATTCAATAGTTCTGTATAATTTAATTTACAGAAGCAGAGAAATATTTAGTTTTGTTTTTGTTGTACACATGTATTTTGTCAAAGTATTTCTATTTCTATAACTTTTTGTCTATATGTCAAAATATGTTTAACATTTTTTCAAATGTTGCATATTAACACAAAATAAAAATACTAAAACATTTTAATTTCTGTTTCTTATTTGTTTAGATATGCAGTGCTCAGTGAGTACACCCCATTTTGAAAATGAATATTTTTATGCAGTTCTCAGTGAATATACGCAATGTATGTTTGTGAATTTGAGCAAAACAGATTTATTAAACAATAAATATTTAATAAAATAATATTCTAGTCACCAAACATATTTAGAAATTGAAAGATAATACAATTAAAATAAAGCTAAATATTACAACCTACAAAATTTTAACTAAACTTTTCAAAACTTTTTGATTCTCTTTTGATTTTTCTCGTTTTAAATTTGTATTTACTATTTTTCTATAACATATAAATGTGGGTGTACTAGTTTTTGAACCGTTTTCGTAAGCTATTTTGTTAGATAAGTTCCAGATTTGGCTTCAGTACTGATTAATCTAATCTTTATGCACAAATATAATTTTGCAAAGCTTCCTAATAAAAATATTAATTTAAAAGATAGATTTGTGAGGGGTGTACTTGTACATGCTGAGCACTGTATATGGATTCTTAGTATTGAGTCAAGTAATTAAAGTACTTACAGACTAAGTTACTTTTTAGACAAAGTAGTTAGAAATATAATTTAAATACAGTTTTAACAATGTAATTAGCAGTTATTTACTTTTTTTGAAGTAATTACTTTTTCCAAACAATGCTTGCAATATTGAATTTTTTCCATCTGAACTGAAAGACAGCAAATTGCAAGATAAACTAAAAATTGTGGAATTTAAACAGAAAAAGTACGAATTGAGTACATAAACGAACAACTGCGAGGGGAAAAAGCTGCAGTTCTATAAAAACTGAACAACAGATAGTGGTTCAGATAATAGAATTATGGCTTAGATAGTTAATTTACAGGCTTCCTTGCAATTTTGTCTTGTAAATGCAGGTCTTATTATAGAATTGTGGCCTGCATGTATTTCTTGCATTTCTCACTTCACATCTCATGATTTAGATTTATTTTTGGTAGAATTGTTACCAAATTTGGCAAATGTCTTTCTCACAATTCTGATATCTTGCACTTCAATGTTTTATTGAAGAAATTCTACTTTTCCTCATCTTTTCCTGCAATTTTATGCCTTTCTCACAATTCTGACATGTTTGATTGGTTGAAAATAATTTATAGGTTATACAGTTTAAATCAGAATTAGTCCCTCTTTGAATACATTTTTCTTTTTTAAATATTTCCCAAATTGTTTAACAGAGCAAGGAAATTTGAAGGAGTATGTCTGATTATATTTTTTTCTTCTGGAAAAAGTCTTAATTGATTTATTTTGGCTAGAATAAAAGTATTTTTTTAAATTAAAAAAAGAAGAAAAAAAAACATTTTAAGGTCCATTATTAGCCCCTTTAAGCTATCTCCCACCACCCCCCCCCTCCCCCAGTCTACAGAACAAACCATCGTTATACAATAACTTGCCTAATTACCCTAGCCTGTCTAGTTAACCTAATTAACCTAGTTAAGCCTTTAAAAGTCACTTTAAGATGCATAGAAGTGTCTTGAAAAATATCTAGTAAAATATTATTTACTGTCATCATGGCAAGGTTAAAATAAATCAGTTATTAGAAATGAGTTCTTAAAACTATTATGTTTAAATATGTGTTGGAAACAAAATCTTCATAATAAATAAACAGGGGGGCTAATAATTCAGGGGGTGAATAATTCTGACTTTAACTGTAGGTTTTAGGTGTATTTCTGAAAATTTTCTCATAATTTTTTTCTCCTCTTACAGAAAGAAAGGTTTGTCAAGCTCTTGGATCAGCTGCACAATTCTCTGCGCATTGACCTTTCAATGTATAGAGTAAGTTTTAATGTCTTTACCTGCCTTTTCAACTTATTTTTAGCTCATAAATTGTTAATTCTCAATGTTTGTCTGTTATTTTCTCAGAACAACTTCCCTGCGAGTAGTAAGGACCGTTTACAAGACCTCAAGTCAACAGTAGACCTTCTGACCAGCATCACTTTCTTTAGAATGAAGGTAATGAAATCCTGCATTAACACAACCAATTAACCCAGGTTGTTCATGAGTTATTATTTTATCATTTATATATTCTCTTTACAATCTCGGTCTGTACAGGTCCAGGAGCTGCAAAGTCCTCCGAGAGCCAGTCAGGTTGTGCGAGACTGTGTCAAAGCCTGCCTCAACTCCACATACGACTACATCTTCAACAACTGTCAAGAGCTGTACAGTCGCCAGTATCCTCAGATTGGAGACACGGTTAGATAATCACTCCTCACTCTGCTTTTACAGCTCCAAAGTGGATTTCTGTGTCACTAGTGTCACTAAGAGTGCCACATTAACAAGTGAATGTATAACCCTTCCTCCAGACTTACAACATTGATGACATTTTTCTTAGGTTCTCATTCTCATTTTCTCAAGTTTTCATCTATTATTATTATTATTATTTTTTAGTCAACAAAAATTTACTTTAATATTTCTCATTTAGCAGTAATAACACTGCTTCTCTATTAACTAATGAAATTCACTTTACAGTAAATTTTAAATTTAAAATACCAATTAAAACCCCAAAGAAAATAGCACAGATTTAGCAAATTTTCAGTTAAAATACACGAAAGGTTTTTGACCAAAAATGTGCAAATATGTTACAATTAGAAAGTATAATAATAGTTGTTATAATAATAATAATAATAATAATAATATTATTAATAATAATAATAATAATAATAATTATTATTATTATTATTATTATTATCATCATCATCATCATAATTTTTTTGTTTATTATTAGTGTTGTTATTAATAATAAAGAATTAATAAATAGTTGTAATAAAAATATATATAATAAATAATAACCAATTTTGCACATTTTTGATCAAAAACAGGAGTGGTTTTTTACAATTAGAAAGGATAATAATAATAATAATAATAATAATAATGATGATGATGATGATGATGATGATGATGATGATGATGATGATTATTATTTTTTATTATTTTTTTTTTAATCATTATTATTTGTTATTATTATTTTTAATATTATTATCATAATTAATAGTATTATAAGTATTATTACTTGTGATTATTATTATTATTATTATTTGTGCTTTTTGTTATTGTTATTATTTATAATAAATAATTTATAAATATTGTAATTTTAAAAAATATATAATAAATAATAACCAATTGTGCAGATTTTCAGTCAACAACACGAACGGTTTTTGACCGAAAATTGCAAACTTGTTACAATTAGAAAGGAAAACAATAATAATAATAATAATAATAATAATAAATTATTGTTATTGTAAATTATTGTTTGTATTATTATTATTATTATTATTATCATCATCATCATCATCATTGTTATTATTATTATTATTATTATTACTATTATTAATAAATAAATAATTAACAAATAGTGTAATTAATAAAAATTTATATAATAAAAATAATGTAATAAATCATGTTTTACTGTGAATTAAGCAATTTATTATATTTTTTCTCCTTGCCAGCATAAGGATGATTGTTCTCCAGAAGATCAGGGTCCGAGCATCAAGAACCTGGACTTCTGGCCCAAACTCATCACACTTATCGTCTCCATCACTGAAGAGGACCGAAACTCCTACACCCCTGTCCTGAACCAGTGAGTAAACACAAACAAACTTCAGCCTTAACACACACATACACCTCTACTTTCCTGTCATCATCTGACTGTCTGTCTGTTTTCACTGCAGGTTCCCTCAGGAGCTGAACGTGGGCAAGCTGAGCGCTGAGGTCATGTGGAGCCAGTTTTCTCAGGATATGAAGTATGCCATGGAAGGTCAGTAATATTTTATTTTGGTCGCATATTACAGGAAGGTTCAATTAGTTAGCTGCTCTAGTTAATATATATTTACTAACATGAACAAATAATTAACAACACCTTTATTACAGTGTTTATTAAACTGTTGATTTAATAAACATAAAGCACATTGTAAACATGCATGGTATTGTTATAGAATAGGTTTTAACACACACACACACACACACACACACACACACACACACACACACACACACACACACACACACATATATATACATATATATATATATATATATATATATATATATATAGTTTTATATATATAGTTTTATATATATATATATATATAGTAATATGTTGTGTTAATCCACCATGTATCTATTTGCTGGACAGAGCATGAGAAGCACCGACTGTGTAAAAGTGCAGATTACATGAACCTGCACTTCAAGGTCAAATGGCTGTATAATGAATATGTGAAGGATCTGCCTGCCTTTAAGGGAATAGTGCCCGAATATCCCACGTGAGTGAGCTCTTCATTTCAAACATCAAAAAACACTCTTTTTGCATTTGTTGACATTTGTGTGTTGTGTTTTTCAGCTGGTTCCAGCAGTTTGTGCTGCAGTGGCTGGATGAGAATGAGGATGTGTCCATGGAGTTCATGCATGGAGCCCTGGAGAGGGATAAAAAAGATGGAGTGAGATGTTTTTTTATGTCTAATTTCTTTCTAATAGCCTGTTATCTTTTATACAATTTTATCTCATAGGTGTTTCTGGGGTTTTATTGTGCTCCTGTGCCCACAAACTGGCAGTTTTGGCTTTTAGAACATTTTAAATGTTGAAAAGTTTTATTAAATGCATTTTTAAAGCAGTTAAGTTTATTTTTAGTTTTTTTTTGCAAAAATTCATTTTTTTGTGTTTGCATATGATTAACAAATCACCCACATGTCCTTATAATAAAGCATATGACATCCAAATTCTGTAATTATTTTAAAATGAATAAATATTTTAATAATAGAAAAAAAAATAATTAAAAAAATAATGAAATAATAATAATAAAAATGCTGATGAAATTATATAATATACTAATATAATAAATTATGTTTGTAGCTTTAATATACATTGTTCAGATTATTTTATATTAATGTAGTTTTTATATTTCTATTATTAAAATATCATTTTTTTATCATTTTAAATTTTTTAATTTTAAATTTATTTTTTATCATTTATTCATCGGTATTACACTTTGTAAAAACTTTTGCTTATTGGTGTTTGGAGGAACCTCTTAATAAACACTATTTTAAATATCTATTTAGAATTTTAATCAATCTTTATTAGTAAACAAATTTAATTTATCTAATTATTTTGCCTTGCAATTCAAAGTTGAATAACAGAAGAAAATGGCAGACATAAACTTGGAATTTAAAAATATACATTTGCCTTAAAAAATGGAAATGGTGTGTAAACATGCATCTGTGTGTGTGTGTTTTCAGTTCCAGCAGACATCGGAGCACGCACTCTTCTCCTGCTCGGTGGTGGACGTCTTCACTCAGCTCAACCAGAGCTTTGAGATCATCAAGAAACTGGAATGTCCCGACCCCAAAGTCATGGCCCTCTACAGCCGCCGATTCGCTAAGGTGCACCATCCGCAACCCTTATAATCTCATTACTAACCTGCTCATGTCAGAACAAATGTCCACCGTCAGAGCATTATCTGTGTTTTTAGAGAGATCAGCCAAAGGGCAGATGAGGAATATCAATGCAGCAGAAACATCCATCTGACAGATGAGACTTTTCTGTAATCAACTGGAAACGTTTAAAGGTTCACTCACTGAAGTGCTTTTGTTAGATGTATGAAGTAATTTCAACTGAAACAAGAAGACAGGGTGAGGCATATTAAGTAGCCCCTCCCCCTTTTAAAAATAGCATTCAGTTTAATTTGTAGCTCTGCCATTCAGATTCATGCACTAAAGCACATCTAGTCACACAAGAATTTGAGGATTTGACATCAGTTTAGACATTGATTAGTTCAGACAAAAGTGCGGGACAATACAAAATCATGTAACACTGCTGAAACCAGCAAATTCTCCATGTTTTACATTTCTATACAGAAAAGTCACATTTTGATCTTGTATTGGTCTTACGCAATCACGTGACATGAATTTGCAGGTTAGAATTCGTCAAGCTTGAACTTGAACTTGAAAACTTTTTGAATCTAAGGAAGTCAATCGAACAAAATCTGCAGTGGTTTAATTAAGCATAAATTTTATTAAGTTGTGCAGTTTTATGAATAGGATACCTATTCTGTGGGTAATAAATTAGGGCTTAATCAAGTAAAACTATACTCTTGTTTATTATGTATAACATGGCTAATGCAGTTGAATAGCTTTACTTGTAATTTACTTTTTCATTAACTTCAATGAAGTAGAAAAACATTTGTCTAGCTGCGCCAGGACATAGTTAGATGACCCTAACCTTATAAGCATGTCCTTATTTAATAATAATAAGCCTTATTTGTGCTGTGGTTATTGGTCTTTGGTTGAAATGCAAATTTATGTCTTTGTTTTTTAACTAAATCATCCACAGAAATCAGTGCTTTTTTGAAACTGTGCCCTTGTTGGATTTGCTGTTTGGTAAATCTGGTCCTTAATAACCACTACTATGATAGAAAAGCACAGTCCCATCAGGAATCTTTATTGGACATGTGGACGGCTGTTCGGCTGATGGCCAGCCGTTTTATGTGCTGAAAGAATGGCTGAGATGAGCCTTTTTTTCTATAGATTTCTTGAAATGTTTGCCTGCCTGGTTATTTGTTTTTGTGGTAATGCTATTGTCGCCAAGACATTTTGACTTTTGAAAAACGTTAAGCTCAGTCTTCATCCTTTTGCGCCCACAGACCATAGACAAAGTCCTGCTGCAGTACAGTGCCATTTTGAAGAAGAGCTTCCCGTCCTACTGCGATAAGGAAAAGATTGTAAGTTATTCTCCCGATAGTAAGTGTTGACATTTCTGTTCGTTTGCCATCTTTGCTAACAAAACTGTTTTTTGGATAAAGCATTTTATTTATTATTTGGATGTTTCCAAAACATAGTTATTAAGTTATAATCTGTCATGGATTCATTATAAAAATGTTAGTTTCTGTATTATGCACTGTAGGTATCATATAAAATATTAATTTGTGTATTATTGTATTAAAGGTTGTATATATCAATAATAGTTACATTGTATTACATTAGATTGATCTATTTTTTAATTAGTTAAATTTTTTAGATTAAGTGTTTTAGATATTTTTTCTATTATTAAACATAATTACCATACAATAATAATTATCATAAACTTATTACCATCAATCCATTTCCACTTCCTTTCAAATCCATATCCATCCATCTCCATATTCATATCCATCTATATCCATCCATATCTTTTTCCATATCTATCCATATCCATCTATATCTATCCATATCAATATCCATACCCATTCTTATCTATATCCATCCATATCCATCTATATTCATCCATATCTATATCCATATCCATCCAGATCTATATCCACATCTATCCATATCTATACCCATATCCATTCTTATCTATATCCATCCATGTCCATATCTATATCCATATCCATCCATATTTATATTCACATCCATCCATATCCAAATCCATCCTTATCCATATCCATCTATATCCATCCAAATCTGTATCTATCCGGATCCATCCATATCTATATCCATCCATATCTACATCCATCCATATCCATTTATATCCATCTACATATATGCTTATCCATCTATATCCATCCTTTTCCATCTATATACATGCATATCCATTCATATTTATCTATATCCATCCAAATCCATATCTCCATCCATATCTACATATATCTATATACAGACTACATTATATGTTTTTGATTTTAATAATGTTTTGTAATAAATCTCTCTGTTTGTCCTCAGCCGTGCGTCTTGATGAATAATGTCCAGCAGTTGCGTGTTCAGCTTGAGAAAATGTTCGAGTCTATGGGTGCCAAACAGGTAAGAGAGCAGCAGAGAAAGATGCCCTTCACTAAACACAGACTCGTTCGTCCTCTCCTCATTTGTCTGGGACATTAGAGGACACCAAAGCCTACTTTCACTCTACGCATATTAAGAGAAACGGGCCTGATTCAGCACTGTTTGGTTGACATTTACATTCTTTGCTTTTATGTTTATTTTGAATATACAGCGGGTAAAAGTAAATATTGAACACATCGCCATTTTTGTAAGAAAGCAAATACTGAAGGTGTTGTTGACTTGACATTTTCACCAGTCAGCTTCAGTAAATAAAGTTCTAGTTTCTGGCTGTTAAAGAAATCAAACGAGCATTTGCTGTTGTTTTTTCTCCCTTAGACTGCTTCAGAAGAAGCCCGGGTATGAGTATTTTTTTTAGTTGGTAGAAAAAGTAGTGTAGAATTTAAAAAGTTGTTGTGAATTGTTTTTAATAGGATAGTTTGAAACTTCACCTAGTCACCAGGATAGCAGACTTTAGAATTACAGTATACAGAATAAAGAGTGTGATTTACATTGTTTTTTGAATAAAGATGGATGCAGTTGTGAACACTGAGGAGGAGGAGGAGGAGGAGGAGGAGGTGGGTGCACAGAGATATTGTGTCCCATAACATAAACATTTACTGAATGTTTGTGTGTTTCCAAAGGTATTAAAACCAGGTTGTATCACGGGTTGTAAAATGCAGAATATAAATGCATCTTTTTATACTATAATTCAGACCCCAAATTCTTAGAGTATATCTTGCAATTCAGACATTTTCTGTTCACATAAAACTAATTCAAAATTGAGGGATGTAAACTTTGATAATTCTGTAAGTAAATGTCTCACAATTCTGTTTTTGTCAGTGATATTTTTCTCTCCGAATTTACAAATGTAATGTAATCAAGTAATGTAATAAGTTTATATCTCTCATTTCTTTTTTCTCAGAATTTTTTTTTAAATATTTGTAGGTTTTTTGCAGTTAACTATTTTCTCCAAACTCTTGAAAGAATTAAACAAAAATGACAAAACGTGCATTTTTGTAAACAAAAGAGTTTATATTTTAAGAGTTTATATTTTGCAAATATAAGTTTACATACATTTTGTCTTATCTCAGAATTCTCTTTCAATAGCAACTTTTGCTAAATCGTGATGTCAATTTCATTTTGATATATCATGCAGCCCTATTGTGAAATACAAAGTCCAGTTTTCAGGGGAAAAAAGGGTGAACTGACAAATGTTTTTTTGATCCATGAAAACAAGCCTCTATATACAGGGAACTGCATGCAAAAAATACAAGTGAAAAATACAAGAGAGTCTTACTATTACCCTTTTATCTTATTATTCAGGTTATAGAGGAAAATGCTCAAGAAGCTGAGGTGGGTACAAATAGGCTAGATATACTGTAGCTTTGTAAGACTTTAGTCATTTATCAGTAGCCTCCTACCCAAAGCACATCCTAGTGAAACCATTAATACAGAACTTAAATTGATATCAGAAATTCAGTAGTCTGGATGGTAGAGTAACTGCTGGTGATGTACAGTCAATGTGTGCTTGATCAGAACCCTGAGCTCATAAATGCTGTTGTATCAGGTGACTTTGAACTGGTTTGGTCGTGTTTATTTGAGAAGTATGAGGGGTGGGTGTGTGTGTGTTTCTGAGGCGGCTTTAGTTGAGTTTCTGTCTCAGGCTGATTAGTAAAGGTTTAGTGTGTTTCTGTGCATGAGACAATGACATTCCACTCTCCACATTGCTGGTCTGTTGTTTTTATGTTATGTTAGAACTGCAGCACTAAAAAATCCAAGTAGTTTATTTTGACTTAATGCTCTTTATTTTAAACTATATATTAGTGCTGTCAATCTATTTTTAAAATTAACTAATTAATCACACTTTTTTTTGTTAATAAAAATATGGTTGTATTTCACAAGGATTCTGACACAACAAAGCGAAGCATACGCTTTTGTTGCGTTTAAGGAGAAAACAGGTCAAACTTAATGAAACATTGGAAGGTGCATGCTGAAAGGCATTGGAATGCGCTGTCTTTGACAGCTCCCGACTTTATCTGACACTCTTTGAGTACATTTACATGGACACCAATACTCTGATTTTAATATGATTAAGATAATACTCTTATTAAGAGTCTACTATGTAGGCAACGATTTTTGATTACCTTAATGGTCCACTGAGTCACGAAATGGGGAGGTTTTTCTTTCCATTCGCTATGCGGTATAAAATTTAATTAAAACAAAAGTTAAAAGTTAAAAATGAAACGCCCGAAATTGCATGAAATTCTGGAGAGCCTGGTGATGCGACATTAATTGTTTATCGGACCAATCAGCGCAGATTAGCATCCTGCTAAGGAGTTTGGGAACAAATGAATCACTGAACGATTTATATGGGAGTCGTTGGGATAATTATGTAAAAATAAATGCAGATCATAAGACAATGAAGTGTTTTTGACCTTGCATGTATATCATCCTGTTATTGGAGACACTCAAAACCAAAATATGACCCTTTTTAATGCATAACAGCGGCTCTTTAACCTAACATGCCTAGGTAACCCAAGTGACCTAATTAAGCTATGAAATTGCACTTTAAGCTGAATACTAGTATCTTGCAACATAACTAATAAAATACTATCACATATCATTAAGGGAAATACAAAAGAAATAAGTTATTTGTTATTAAGTATTATGTTTAATGATATGTTGGGAAAAATATTTTAAAAATTTAAATAACACTAAACAATGGGGTCTTATTGTTACCAAAATATAGAAAGGGGTGGTCCACTACAATATCATATTTTAAACTGTAGTTGATGTGTAATGTAGCTGTGTGAACATAAACAACATCTCTGAATGTAAAATCAAGGTAAAGGAAAAAAGATTAAGGCAAAGGAACTTAGCCTTATTAGCTCATTAGCTTAGCAAAGCCTACAATGAATGAAATTTGGGGACTACAAAAAAATACTTCCAGGCTAGTGAAATCACAAACTTACTTTTACCGTGCACACACACACTGCACAGCTAAGGGGTGTGGCCAGAGGCGCTGTTACGTTACAGTAAAGGGAGATAAAATGCCGTTCAAATGCTGCTTTCTGTATTTGGGCTTCCGAATGACACAACACAAATACAGAAGTGCTTACAGTTCAATATTAATTATGTTCCAGGGAATTATAAAATACATAGCAAGCATGATTCAACAAAACACAGCTTCCAGAATCTCTCCCAGTTCAGTGCTGGATTCAGTAAAAATGTCCTCGAGGAAGGAGCAGCTCCAACAAGCAGAAGCTATAGCCTGTGAGTTTTTATTTGTTAAAATTGATCATGACATGTACAGTGTCTAGCCTTAACGGTGTGTTGTAGCAATAGTGTAAACAATCGGGAATGGAATTTGGCATCGCTAACAATTTAGCTACATACATGTTCATATTTATCAGTCAAACTGCTGTAAACACACACACACACTCTTCATCAGCGCATGCGTGTCTCTCTATAGGCAGCTTTTCCATGTGTTTTACATCTTAGAATGAACTCGCAAAAGATATGTGAATGATTCATATTACTTACACATGCATATTATGAATTTATGTGAAAGACGCTGTGTAACACGTTGAGTAAAAAAATACATGAGACCTTGCCTAACTCGTGTAGTAGGGCTGCTCGATTTTGGTCATAATTGTAATCACGATTTTTCAAAACGATAATCAGGTGAAGTCAAAATTATTAGTGCTCCTTAGAATTTATTTAAAAATAAATATTTTCCAAATGATGTTCAACAGAGCAAGGAATTTTTCACAGTATTTCCTCTAATATTTTTTTCTTCTGGACAAAGTCTTATTTCATTTGTTTTGGCAAGAAGAAAAGCAGGTTTAAATATTTTGAAACTCATTTTAAGGTCAATATTATTAGCCCTTTTAGGCAATATATATTTTTGATTGTCTGCAGAAGTAAATACTGGTATACAATGACTTGCCTAATTACCCTAATTTAGCCTTTGAATTACACTTTGATTTTGAATGCTTGTATTTTGAAAAAAATTGAGGCAAATATTATGTGCTGTCATCATGGCAAAGATAAAAGAAATCAGTTATTAGAAATGAGTGGTTAAAACTATTTTGTTAAGAAATGTATTAAAAAAAATCTTCTTTCCATTAAACTGAAATTGGAGGAAAAGGGTTGTTAGTATTTAGGAGGGCTAATAATTCTGACTTCAACTGCACATATACAGTTATTTTCCACCCTGCAAAGGAAAGAGAAATAAATACAGTAGAATAAAAATATGAAACAAACTATGCTTTAAGCATCTTCAATGTAAGAAAAACACTTTAGCTACAAAAGTCCCTCAGTCAAGAGGAGTGAGGGATTTTCTCCTTTGTTGTTTTATTAATAATGATAAAAACAGGCGGCAGCAGGAATATCGCGCTGTGACTTTAATGGTTTCGCTTTCACATGTCTTCTGATCCTCAACTCGTTAGTGTATTACACAAATGAGGGTTAATATGAATAATCACTAAACACTGCGTTCTGACACCTATATGACCATTAAGCGCTCACATTAAGATGACTTTAGATGTGTGTGCTCTGCTCGTCACAGTGTGCGAATGAGACCGAATGCTGACCGCATGCTTCTGACTGTGTCTGCGCGCCGCACACACACATACATAAGTATGCGGTCCTTCGCACTTTTAAGAGCAACAAATGTGTACAACTGGAAAGGGGCGGTAAATAATGAAATAATCGTTTATCTCGATTAATGGTTTTTCATAATCATTAGAAACCAAAATCGAAATCGGATTTTCGATTAATTACACAGCCCTATCGTGTAGCGAAAAAATAAATCAAGGCTCACACAGGTCGCATCTTATGCTTTATTCTTCTGTCAACAGTGTCACTGTATATTACAGAACATTAACTTAATCCGAGCATCAGAGAAAAACAAAAATAAACATCGGTCCCGCGCACATGCGCTTCTCGTGTTACACCTTTCTACAGACAGTTCTGACAAACATACACACACCCACACACACAATGGCGATCTCTCTTAAAGGAGCCGCACCCCACTTTCACTCGTTACAGACACTTGTCAGATTTAAACAGCACATCGCAGCACATTATAACAGATGACCAATCAGAGCCTCTTGAGGGCGGGTCTTTCTGAGAACTAGGAAATATGTCAGTAGTTTTCATGTTAGCTGAGTAGCTGTATATAATCAAAGTGAGATTTATGAAAAAAATTACGTGATTTCCTTCAAGTGTAACATTAGCACACATTGCTTTGCATATTATAAACACAACCAAGCCTTAAAATTATATTCTGGACCACCCCTTTAAAACTCAGTGTTACATTTAATCCCGCATTACTTTGTGCCCCGTGCTCCCCTACTTTATGTAGTCATTTATTGCATAGACATTCTGCTCTATTATCTGCAGTGTGGTAGAAAAGCAGCTGAGACTTTTTGCTTTCCTCGAAATGAAAACAGAACTTATAAGTTTTGTTTTGAGGGATGTTTGCCACATTTGCATCCATGTTGCAGGATGTCCTATACCAGGGGTGTCCAAACTCAGTCCTGGAGGGCCGGTGTCCTGCAAAGTTTAGTTCCAACCCCAATCAGACACACCTGGGCAAGTTAATCAAGCTCTTACTAGGCTTTCTAGAAACATCCTTGCAGGTGTGTTGAGGCAAGTTGGACCTGAAATCTGCAGGACACTGGCCCTCCAGGACTGAGTTTGAACACCCCTGTCCTATAGCGTGATGCATACACATCAGGTGTATTCTGCAGTGACACCTCCTGGCCAAGTAATGACAGCTACTTGTTTACAAAAGCTCTGCGCGCAAACATTTGCTTCGGTCTGAATGTATGATCTGGCTTCTGTCCCCAGCTGGAGGAGAGTGAGGACGAGGAGGATGAGGAGTTACTGGAGGTTTGTTATTGGGATCATCCGTGCTCGTCTTTCATCCGTTTTTGTTCTTTTAATCCAGCAATCTCCCAAGCGTCCCGTTGAGTTGTGCTGTCCCTCAGTCAGTCTGAACTGTGTGTGAACTCCCATCCGCTCCTCGAGCCTCCAGCAGACGCTCACTGTGACCTTCATCTCATTTCTCTCTGTTTGGGAAGTTGATCACATTCAGGGGGAAACTACTTCATACTTTTCACTAAATACCTTTTCACTAGTCCCTTTAACTATCAAATAAATAATAGCAAGAGATAAGCACTGGGCTTTATGTAATGTACTTACAGTTTGAGTTTTCTTTTTTTGTGTAATTTATAATAATGATTAATAAATAATAAAAACAAATATATAATACAGTATATTCAGTTGAATTATTATTAAATAATCATTTAAACATATTTATAATACAGTATATTCAATATAAAAGTAGTTAATAAAAAATTACAATTCTCACAATTTTCATTTGAATTTTTGGTGTTTCATATGAAAACTAATGTCCTAAATGCTGCAAAACTGGAATATGTAATATTAGTGTAACATCCTGGGGCAGACTTATAGCTATTATAGTTTTTTTGTTAAATATTTATGCATTTTTTCCTTTAGTGCCTTGAAAAAAATGATTCATTGGATTTACAAAATTTCTTGAGTTAAATTTTATTTGAAAAATAAAAAGAAATATATTTGGGCTGAATGTAAACAAACAAATTAACTTGAGCATTACTAAATCTAATTAGTTTGTTTAAATTCAGCCTGTATGAATTGTTTGCAATCATTTACCTTAAAAGAATGCAGTAAAAAAAGCATTTAATTTTACAATATTCATTGTGGTAACCCCTTACCCTAGTGTTTAACAGTTTTTAAGCTGGTTTTAAGTGGACACAAAAACAATTTGATTTTTTCCCCCACATTCCTGCTCATAGGAAACGTCAGAAGACAAGGTGTGTATTTATTCCATTGAGTCACATAAAATTATTAATTTGTTCAAAGTTTTGAACATACATACTTTATTCGTCCAATATTGAGCTTGATTTTCACTTTTGTAATTCTACAACATTTGTTTATCTGTCTGAAAAGCCTCATAAAGCAGACAGAGAGCAGAAGGTGAGAGTCCGACTTGTTTCTCACTCCTGTATTCATCCATAATTATTTATTTTCGGCTCAGCAATCTCTTTAATAGATCCAGCTTTTGTTTTCAGCCTTCCTATTGGTCCAGAAATCAATCAAAATAAACAAATATTCAATTGAGCGATTGATTTATATGAACCGTGTTGGAAATTTTGTGATTTGTTGATTGTGCAAGGTACTTCTAGATTAATAGGAGTTTGGACCAATAGGATGCTCATATGCAAGTAACCCTGACTCAAATTGCTCACTATTTGGCAGATTTTTGTTAGCTAATGCAAAAATAAATAAATAAATAAACAAATAAAATAAATCAATTTTTGCAAATTAAGCTCAGTGACCAATGACAGATTATTATACATTTTCTAAATATTTCCTAAATTATGTTAACAGAGCAAGGAATTGTTCACGGTATGTCTGATAATATTTTTTCTTGTGTTATTTGTTTTATTTCAACTAGAATAAAAGCAGTTTTTAGTAAAAAAAAAACATTTTAGGGACAAAATTATTAGCCTCTTTAAGCTATATTTTATTTCGATAGTCTACAGAACAAACCATCGTTACACAATAACTTGCCTAATTATCCTAACCTGCTTAGTAAATCTAATTAACCTAGTTAAGCCTTTAAATGTCACTTTAAGCTGTAAAGAAGTGCCTTGAAAAAGTATGTAGTCAAATATCATTGCCATCATGTCAAATTGTCATCATGGCAAAGATAAAATAGATCAGTTATTAGAAATTAGTTAATAAAACTGTTATGTTCAGAAATGTGTTGAAAAAATCTCTCCGTTAAAACATATATATATATATATATATATATATATATATATATATATATATATATATATATATATATATATATATATATATATATATATATATATATATATAATCATACCATCATTGTTAAATCTTTCTGAAAGTCTGTGAGAATCCAAGGAGATTCAATCACAAAATTATTTCAAAAAAGAAAAAGAAAAAAAAATTGGCAGATTGACTTTATTATAAAAAGTTTTTTCTTGTATGTCAAAAAATATAAAGGTTACAAGGTACTATTGTGTAAAACAAAACAAAAAAAGTAGTAAAATTATATTAGTTACATTGACTTCACTAGTAAAATGCTACTTTATTGTGTTGTAAATATATTATAGTTTTTACAAAAATGACTTCACTAGTAAAATACTACTACTTTATTGGTTTTAGCCTACAAAAATAGCTCCGACACCTCTAGAAAACTAATAGTATTGAATGACTAAACCCAAACCCTTTACCTGCTCAGTAGGTTGCTGATAAGTCTATTGTATGCAAATGGCTATGGTGTAACTGTTGAGTTGACTGCATGTTAAACATGTTGCTTTATTTTGCTCTTCTTGAAGGTGGTGGTCAGGAGCAAGGTGGGTTTTTCAGCCATTGCTGTCAGAGAGAGTTTTTGATAGCTCAAAAAGAGAGGACTTCAGTTTGCTTATTCTTCATCACATTCCCTTAATTCTCTGAAACTGTGAATTTTGGCAGGATGTTTTTGCCCCGACACTGTGAAATCATGTGATTGTCTTCACTCCCTCTGAACTGCCATGTACCATCAGTAAAGAGGAAAATGGTGTTTGTGCATCAGGTGAAATGCTGTCTGTTGGATGAGGTGATCATGTTTATGTGTTTATGTGTATTTGTACAGCTGGACACTGAGGCCAGTGACCTTCTGAATGATCTGCAGGTCAAGCTAAACAACGTCCTGGATGAGCTGAGCAGCACCTTTGGAAACACGTCAGTCTTTATACAGTATATCACAAGCCTTTCCCACAAAAAAAACCCTAACCCTATAAGACCCCTAAAACCCCAAAATGCTAAATCTGTGCTATATTGTGCAATAGTATTTGCAGAACCAGAGTGCTGATCAATGAAAAAGAAGGCAGTGTTGAGATCTAAAGCGATCAAAATCATTTTACTGTAAATCAATCTGACAGAGCTTTATAATTGGCCTTAAGCAGGCTTATATACTTATATGTAATAGAAGCTTTAGCGAAACAAACTTAAATCAATAAATTTTTACATAAAGAACATTTAAAACTATTTAAAATGCATGTTTGTTTTCTGACAGGATTTTAGGGATTGATTAAATCAGAAAATACTGTTAAAATACCCATAAAAAATGACAACTGATACTAGCAATATTAAATTCATGTAAAATGTATACAAATAAAATTACTACTACAAATTATTATTATTAGCCATAGTTGCAGCAATGTGGATGATGATAAATATTATAAGCATTGTTTTTGTATTATTGCTATTGTTATTATTAATTTTACCATTATTATTATTATTATTATTATTATTATGCATCATAAAATCTATTTTAATAGAATGTGACTTTTGAACACACATTAGACAAGATTTTTTTTTAAAAAAGAAAACACTTTGATGGATGTTTTTACAAAGGTATCACTAACACATATTTGAAGTTATTTATCAAGTACTGAATTGTAAAGTCATATTTAAATTGTAGTTTTATTTATTTAATATATTTGTTTGTGCATCATCTCTTATTAAAATATGAAGTTGTTCTTATAATGTAATGTTTTATGTATATTGATCTTGCCATAAAATTGGCATACGTTGCTTATGTGGCAATAAATTAATTAATTATTTTCATGTTTACATGATATTTGAGAATTAGAGTAAATAGTGATCATATGAAAAAGCTGCTTAATTGTTGGAATTGAGATATGCTTCAATTGCTCAAACTGTTTCATTTTATTTACATACATTATTGTAACTTTAAGTACATCTAGTTAACAAACAAAACTCATCACAAAAATAATAATAACACATATTTGATCATTCTATAACTGCAGTGTTCTTTAGTTTGAATGCCAGTTCTAGTCTGCATTGCATCATATTTCAAAACCTCTCTTTACTCCCTGATAAAGAAAGCTTGTTATTTTGTAAACTAAATGAAATGCGTGTAAATCAAAAAAGACTTTCTCTTCACCCTTTCATGTTTCCTCTGTAGTTTCCAGAGTCGTATTGATGACTGCATGCGTCAGATGGCCAGTCTGCTTTACCAGATTAAGGGTCCAGTCAACACCAACAACAAGAACCAGGTGGAGGCCGATTCTGACAACATGCTGCGGCCGCTGATGGACTTCCTGGATGCAAAGTGAGTTAAACTGTAAACTCGCATTTTCCTGAAGTGTTTACTGATGTTTTTGTATGTTTGTTCTCAGCCTGATGCTGTTTGCCTCTGTGTGTGAGAAAACTGTGCTGAAGAGAGTCCTGAAGGAGCTATGGAGGATCGTCATGAACAGTCTAGAGAAAACCATCATCCTTCCTCAAGGAAACGACACCTTTGTAAGACCTGCAATGTTTAATGCTAAACATAACATCATTTATTAAACGTTAGCTTTTTTTTAAATTCTACCTGAAGAAAATGTATTTTATTGTTTTAATTAATGATCACCTACAGTCAAGCACAAAATTATTCATACCCCTGGCAAATTCAGACTTCAAATGTAAATAAATTCTGAGAAATACAGAATGTGATGCCTCTTGTACATTTAATTCCAACTTTATTGCTTCTAATTGCGAATTTGTGAATTTGTGTCCCATAATTGCACTTTTCCCTGTCTTATTGTCTTTTGGGAGAAGCTTGTGTCATTTAAAAAAAAAAAGCTAGTTGAAAGTAAAAGTAACTTTAAGTCAGAATTTGGCAGAAGTATGAATTATTACGGGCTTGACTGTGAAGCTTATGCAGTGAAGATCAAAATTAAAAAACATCTTATAAACACTTGAGTAATTTCTATAATGTAATCATCATCATCATTTAAAATGTTAGTTGTTGCTATATTATGCTAAAAGAACAGCTTTTTACAGAATAGCATGATACTTTTTATAAACCTTTTATTTTGTGGAAAACAGTAATCATAATCAGCCATTCTAGATGCTTTTAGGTAGGCTATAGCCTCCCTGTCTGCCATTTTAGCCCACATAAACGATAAACTTTTAAACTAACAGTTTTATTTTATTATCATTTAAAAGTTTTTTTTTTTTAATAAAACATAAAAGTGTAAAAATATTTAAAAACAAAAATGAAAATATGTTGATAAGACATGTTTTTTTTTTTTATTCTGCACTTGGTGTCAGTTTGGGTGCAGTATGGCTGTTCTGCTGCTGCTGCTACAGCTAAAGATTAAAATTAGAGAACATTAATCAACTACATAAAAAAATCCTAAAGTTAACTAGGAGGAGTCTGAAAGTGTTCTCTAATGTCTCCTGATGTTTTTGTTTACTTTGCTTTTTTTCCTCTTCAGAATATATCCAAATTATGAAATTTACTTTAAAAATCTTTTTTGGTCCTGTTCGTATAAATTCAATCTGTTCTAACGCAGTGACCTTGGCATTTAGGAAACTGTAGGTTGGTCTTTAAATTTGGTCTCTGCTGTATGTTAACATGTGATATCTGCATTTACATGTAAAGACTTGTCCCCCCACTTCCATGTTGTAACGCTTTCATCTTTTTCTGGCAGGGAATGATCTTTTCAGCGGCTAAAGAACTGGGTCAGCTCTCCAAACTCAAGGTATGGCTTAGGGCTTGTTTATTCCAGATCCAGACTATGATCTCTTTAAAGCAGCTCAGAGTTCGGCTGCATGGGGAATATAGATGAAGACTCTCCGTTTAAATGCTTTCTGTATGTTTTTGAACCTTTAACACACTTAAACATGCTTTATACATGATTAATAAATAAAGTGTGTTTTCTTTATTTCTCTAAAGTTGCACTGCACTGTCCTCTATTTAGCTCTTAAAAAGTGTTAGATTATGAAAAAAACTTTCATTGTAGTAGGAAAACATGGTACTTTCGAAACACAACATGTTTCAGATTAATGAATATTTTAGAGTAGAAAAATTCCAAAGTAAAATTAGTAAAGTGGTTTCTTTCTGTTTTTTTAATACTTTTTTAAAATTTAATATTTTTTTTTGTAAACAACTTAATATGCAACATTGTGACTACAATTTTACAATCAAAACTATTATTTTCATAATTCCTGCCTTATGTGTTGATATAGTGACTTTATTTTTCATAATTACACCTCTAATTGTCATTTTGCATCCAATTTGACTTTTAACTCAAATTCGATGTTTATTTTGTATAATTGTAACTTTATTATTTTAACTGACACATTTTTTTTTTCAGAAGTATGCCTTTCTATGCAATATAATTTAACTTCTCACAATTATACAATGTTTTTCTCTCTGATTTTTTTTATGCAAACATGGGATTTTTTTTAATTGTGACTATTTCTTGTTGTGGTATTTTTCTTTTATATGCAAAAATATACAACAAGTAACTTTAAATGTCACAGCTATATTTATTTTAGTCATTTGGTGTCTTGTAATTTGACTTATAGCTGTAAATAAAGTTAAACTTATCAGAAATATGGCGTTAAATCTCAAAATTGCAACTTTATTTTTCAAAATTCCAATTTAGTTTTTATAGGTATTGCTTAATTAATTGTAACCTTTTTGCTTCCTTAATTTGCTATTATACAAAATTATTTCTTTCTAAACAAAAAAAAAAAAAAAAAAAGGGGGGGAAATGAATGAAACATGGGGGGTTTCATTAGTGTTCAAATGTTTTGTCTGTTGAATTGCATGTATTTGAAATATTTTTTGCCTCTGCAGGATCACATGTCTGGTGAAGCTAAAAGCCTCACACCCAAGCAGTGTGCTGTCATGGATGTGGCCCTTGATACCATAAAGGTATGGGTGATGCTTTCTCTAAACCAGCAGTAAAACAACATTTACATCAGAGCAATTCCATATAAATGTTAACCTTGTTTTGACCAAAACATGAAAAACCTTTCTAACTTGTTTGTATTGGCCTCTGCAGTGGTTGGACAATGAAACTGAAACACCTGGTTTTAGACCATAATAATTCTTCATTATTATGGTGTAGGGGCTAGTTTTGCCACCAATACAGCATCAGTTCATCTTGGGAATGACAGATAAAAGTCCTGCACAATGGCTTGAGGAATGGCTAGAAGGATTTGAGCCATTCTTCTTGCAGAATAGTGTATGCTGATGATGGAGGAGGAACATTTTTCCTGATTCGCCCCTGAAACACCCCAAAGTAGCTAAATAATATTTAGATAGATCTGGTGACTGTGCAGGCCATGGGAGATTTATAACTTTACTTTCATGTTCATCAAACCACTCTGTCACCAGTCTTGCTCTGTGTATTGGTGTATTATCATCCTGATAGATGGCACTGCCTTCAGGATACAATGTTTGAACCATTGGGTGCACATGGTCTTCCAAAATAGTTCAGTAGTGTTTGGCAGTAATGCATACATCTACAGTAGCATAAGTACTAGGTCTAGGAAATGCTATGACATTTCAGCCCAAACCTTCACTGCATGTAACAGTCTGGTTGGTATGATTCTTTGGGGCTTCTCCACACCATAACTCTCCTGTTACTGATGTTTCCATATACCGTTAATGTATACGTTCTCTGTGAATATTTGTTTTAAGCTTTTTCTGCAAATGTCAAGTTTATATTGCTGGAATTGCTCCTCACTAACCACCTATTATTCTTTAGCAATACTTCCATGCTGGAGGAAATGGTTTGAAGAAGGCCTTCCTGGAGAAAAGTCCCGAACTGTCCTCTCTGAGACATGCACTGTCTCTCTACACCCAGACCACAGACACACTCATCAAGACGTTCGTCACTTCACAACATGCTCAAGGTGAACTTACAAACACATGCCAGTTTCACATCCATGCACACCCCAGACTTGATAACATTAGTATGTAAGGAATACTACAGTCTGAAAATTCTGTTCACGTTGTGCATTCATTTGTAGCCTTTTCTGTCTCTTACTGCTCAATCTACATGTTTTTTTCTGTTGTCGTTTGTGTTTTAATGCTTCACTTTTGACCTCTGTCTCTTTAACTGCTGCTTCTGTCTCTGCTTCAAGTGCATAATGGAAAGGGTTTGAGGATCACGCCTAGTGAGAAAATCCAGCCGTCCAGGGGTAGGTCACCATAGACTCCCTGAGACCCAGATTAATCCTTTTACGAATAATCACAGCCTCCTTCTCCAGAGCCATTCCTAGATGTGCTTTGGGTATTTTGCTCTGTACTGAAGTGAATGTCACTCTTCTACATTTAGTCTTTAAAACTTATTATTTTGCATGAAAAAAATAAGCCCTTTATTGTGAACAGTAAAGACTCCATGAAACAATTTTGATGACAGGTTTCCAGAAAGTGTCTCCAGGAGTTAAAAAAACAAAAAACTATTTTTATATGTCAAAGTCAGGGTTAGGAACTAACTTTTCAGAGAGCTTTTTTCAGTTTTATTTCTGTGTGTGAAACTATGAACCGGTTCAGTGTTGACACCTTGTGGACAAGTGCAGAAACAGTTCAAAGTGCACATGTGTACATTTTGTTGTAAAAATGCTCATTTACTTTACTCTTTAGTGTTTTTATTTTTCATTTATTATTATTTCATATTATAAATTTTTTATTAATTTGATTGGATAAAAGTTTAAGGCTGCACAGTGGTGGAGTGGGTAGCACGTTCGCCTCACAGTAAGAAGGTCACTGGTTCGAGCCTCGGCTGGGTCAGTTGGCATTTTTGTGTGGAGTTTGCATGTTCTCCCCGTGTTGGCGTGGGTTTCCTCCGGGTGCTCCAGTTTTCCCTACAAGTCCAAAGACATGTGGTATAGGTGAATTGCGTAGACTAAATTGTCCTTAGTGAATGTGTGTGTATGGATGTTTTCCAGTGATGGTTTGCAGCTGGAAGGGCATCCGCTGCGTAAAACATATAAGTTTGTAGTTCATTCCACTGTGGCGGCCCCAGATTAATAAAGGGACTAAGAGGAAAAGAAAATGAATGAATGAATAAATGAATGGATAAAAATTTGGGCATGTTAATAAGTGTTAAATTACTCTGACATATCTGATTTCCGGTTGGACAAGGCGAGACATATGAAAACAGCACAACAATCTAATTTTGACTTTATGGGGTGACATTTCTTGATGAGGTTCACACTACAGTATAAGCTCCACTTTAATTAAGACTTTGTCTGCCCATGTGCATTGTCATCATTTCCTTTCCTATAAATTCAGACCAAGCTTAATCTTTACCTCTAATTCCTCAAAGCCTCCACAGTGCATGTATGGTCTATGTTTAACCGTCTTTGTTTTTTGTGTGTGTGAGTGTGTTTGTGTGCATGTACTAGTTTTTATGAGGACACATTCTTTTTTTTATATTATTACAATGTTGGTGTTGGTTTATGAGGACATGCCTTGTCCTCGTAATTCAAAACTGTTATAAATCATACTAAACAGGATTTTTTCACATTCAAAATTTGCCACAGGATTCATGTAAAAGTTGGCGGTATGATTAGGGTAAGGCTGTGTTTAGAGCAGGGGTGCCCAAACATTTTCTTATGAAGGGCCAAACTTGATTGAGGGTGGAGGGCCAAAGGTAAATATACAAAATACTACATTAAAGTAGCCATGGTAATTAACTTATTTATTAATATTTAAAAATAAATAGAAAAAATATTGAATCGTGTTAATGATGTATATTTGTTACATTTTACACTGAACTGCTTACAATAAAAACATCTATATCACAATTGTGTTCAATGCTAAATACACGAGTCAAGATGCACCTGCCTTTTCCTTGATTTGCTCATCGATAATCCTTTAAATTACAGTATTTAATTTTTAAAAAAAATCTGATTCATGCACAACATTTAATTGAGAGATTTCATTTTGGTTTGCTTTTTGTAGCTTAACATTTAAACAAACACACAAAAACAGTTACGTTAAAATTAGAAATGACAATCTCTGTTGAAGGCATTTACTTCAACCTTCCCATCATTCTCCCTATCTTCTCAGATG